>NC_134704.1:103743476-103958067 GCF_043290135.1 Rhipicephalus microplus | reverse complement strand
AGAAACATGGTTTCTTCTGTGAACATCTGGTGTGTCTTTTGAGAAGTTTTGCCTTTGAATTTCTTGCCTTGGCTGTGTTCACCTTGAAAACATTATTCTTCTCCCTCCATCCCGGACTCGACTGCTTCATTCGCTGGTTTGGCCCTGTCTCAATACACTTATTCGGTAGCGTGGTAGCTTGTACGGTTCGCATTCTTCTCCCCCTTGATGTTTGTAGCTTACTCGTAGGAGTAATACAGGCAGCAGGCTTCTCTGCCATCGCAGTTTTTCTCTTGCTTCTTTTCGCTTGAATGCGTCTTGATTTGCTTCTGTCAGGCATTTCTACGCGTGCCTGCGAGGACTGTGCAACATCTGAATCTGCTGGCCTTGGCTTGCACCCATTCTTGATATCCCTTGAATGGCCGTTTAGAACTTCAAAGGCTTCCCACTTTTCATTAGTAGATCTTTGTCCCTCCACCATATGCACTTGAGTTGTTGCAACTGTCGTGTCCTTTGCTTCATTCATAGTGTACGCTGCCGGGAGTTCTAATGGCGTGGGCCAGTTCTTTGAAAGTAGCGGTTCTGTGCGAGCTTGAATGCTCGTTACAGTGGTGAAATCGGTGACTTTTTGGCTTCTAGCGCGTTCAGCGATTTGTCGTAAGTCTGAGTCTTCTAGCTTCTAGAAGCAGAGGCAAGATGGTGGCGCCACAGACGAAGAGTGGACGTCAGCTGGTACTTCTGTCCAAATCCTTTGCCCCATGGCCTCCAGGCGAGCTTGTCGAGCATTTAATACGTTTACGAACTTATACTACACTCTGACCTTGGCTAGAATGATCTGGTGTTCATAAAGCTCTGCTTCGCCCGTCTCAGTTTCCAAGCGATCGATGTGAACTGTGTCTTCTACTTCCTCGTCGATTTCTTTAAGAAGCTCGTAATGCTCAACCAAAATTCGATGAATATATCATAACTCACTTACTGACGGACGCTCCACGTTTATTAGACGTTCAATGTTGGCGATAGCTTCTGTGACGGCCTTGCGCACTTCATTCCGCCTCACGAACATTGCCTACATTATCCAGTCCAGTGTCAGAAACGTGAGAGATCACTGGCTGGTCACGTCACTAGGTGAAGTCGCAGTCAACGTGGAGGCCGTCACAAACGCTTCGCAGCACGAAGTCTCAAGCAATGTCTAGGTGTCACGCTTCTTGATCTGGTTCTCGGGAACGGTTTGGCTTCGCACATCAGCTTCAACCAACGGCGGCTTCACAAAAGCCCTCGAGGCTGCGACTGCGGTCGAAATTCGTGAAGGCCACTCTATCTCACCTCTGAAGGTCCTTGCTGCCGGGTTTCGGCACCAAAATGTTGAGGAAAGGATGAGCCGCCGTGCCCAAGGCGAAGGCCACCCGATCGACCTCTTCTTTATTGCAAATGCACTGCTCTAATCCCCGATGATGATCATGTCACTCCTTGTCCTCTAGACAATTTGCAACACCATCAATGTGTCTCCGTTAGTTCATTCACTTGCCGCTGTCGACTTTCTTTCTGCCTTCAGCAAGAAGACGTTGGCATCCCACCAACGCAGCGACATTTACTGTCGCTCTATAATGCAGCGCCTTCAAGGCTCCTGTCGTCGTCCCAACGGGCGCGCCCATCGACAGCTGCGGAACTTCAAGACTGAAAACTCCATCCTTTACAGCTTTGTCTTCCACCCCAAAGGACAGCGCTGGGTTCCTGTTATTCCTCGTTTCCTAAGGGGGCAGATTTTGGAGACGTTTCACGATGACCCCAAGGCTGGTCATCTCGGTTCTCAAAAAACCTATGAACGCATCCGCAGTCGTTTTGCCTGGCCTGGGCTTTCCAACTGCGTAGCGCGATATGTTGTGTCATGCTCGCTCTGCCAACGCCGCAAGCGACCCACTTCCTCACAAGCCGGTCTTCTGCAACCTCTGCGGTGTCCTGACGCTGCCATCGATGTCATTGGCATTGACCTCTACGGACCACTACCAATATTAGATAGCGGTAAGCACTGGATTGTCACAGTAGTTGGCCACTTAACAAGGTATGCCGAAACAGATGCACTTTTTTCAGGATCAGCAGAGGACATTGCCACATTTTTTCTGGAGGCAATCTTTCTAAGACATGGTGCACCACGCATCCTATTGAGCGACCGCGGCAAGGCGTTTCTCTCGAAACTACTTGAACAAGTCCTCCACGCATGTAATACGATTCATAAGACGACTTCCAGCTACCATCCCTAGACTAACGGCCTCACAGAGCGCTTCCATCGAACTTTGACTGACATGATATCTATGTATATCAACGCCGACCCCACCAACTGGGATACCATCTGGCCATTCGTTACTTTTGCGTACAATATCGCTACGCAGCGCACCACGGGCTATTCCCCATTCTTTCTCGTCTATGGCCGTTAACCGATATCTCCGCTCGACATCTCCTTTTTTGACGTCCCTGTGAACTCGTCATCGTCATCGAGGGAGCACTTAATTTCTCGCCTGGCCGATTGTCGCCGATGCGCCCACCTCAATAGAGATCCAAGCCAACAAGAGTGGAAGACTCGCTACGATGGCGCCCACCATGTAGTTCACTTCAATACTGGAGACGAAGTACTGTTGTGGACCCCAACGCGGGTTCCCGGCCTGTGTGATAAGTTTCACTCACGTTTCATCGGCTCCTACGCTATAGTCGAGCAGACGTCTCTTGTTAAGTACAGCGTAACACCTGTTGTCATGCCTTCCGACGGCTGTTTTCGTGGTGCGGAGGTTGTTCACGTGTGGCGCTTAAAACCATTCATGCGACAAACACCACCGTCATAAACAGCTGCCACATTAGCCGCTTCCACGCGAGGGAGAAATTAGTGTAAGCACAATATTCACTGAATTTCACCTACATCTTCTTCATCTGTATATAATCATCATCACAAAAAAGTCGTCTTCGTTCGAAGCGTTTATCAGGCGATTAGGCCTAATAAACGTTGTCGAGACCCCAACGCTGCTACTGTCTTACAATATATATATTGTAAGACAATAACAACCCGGAGCAGGTTCCTGCTCACAGCTGGTTATTTTTTCACCCACTTTTCTTTCTTCTTATTCACATTCCATTGCTTCTAATAACATCCCCTATACATTCCTTGGCATTACTGTCTGGTAGATCTCATATATATATATATATATATATATATATATATATATATATATATATATATATATATATATATATATATATATAGGGCGTTTATTAGCCGGCACACAGCGAGCATACACAATGGCGATAGTAACGGCCAAGCACGGACTCTCAGCGCGAGCGGCGTCCTTTTTGGGTAGACCTACTAGAAAGCACTGGAGAGTTCGACCCATTTCCGTGTTCGGAGGCTTCTCTACAATTCCCTGGTGTCGAAGAGGAAGCCACCTGGCAACCTAGCAGCTTTTCACTATGAGTTGGTCATAGTAAGCCTTCAGGCGCTCCACGTTAACTATGTCACGCCCGCGACGGCGCATGTCCGAAGATTCTTTAATTGGTTCGATCAGATAGTTGACCGGAGATGTACGCTCGATCACACGGTAAGGACCTTCGTATTTCGGGAGTAGTTTGGCAGAAAGGCCAGCTACAGAGGTCGGTATTGAGAGCCATACAAGGGAACCAGGAAGGAACGTGGGCTCAGAAGTGGCGGAGCCATCACGAATACTCTTCTGCCGCTCTTGCTCATGCGTCGTAAAAGTCTTGGCAAGCTCGCGGCACTCTTCAGCAAGCCTGGCTGTCTCAGAAATAGGTGCACACTCAGATGAATCTGGCGTGTACGGGAGTATTGTGTCGATGGTTTGTGACGGGTTCCTTCCGTACAGCAACAAGAAAGGTGAAAAACCGGTCGTGCTCTCAGGGGCGGTGTTGTAGGCGAAGGTGATGAAGGGCAGTATATTATCCCAATTCTTGTGGTTGGTGGTGACGTACATCGAAAGCGTGTCGCCAAAAGTGCGGTTAAAGCGTTCGGTGAGACCATTCGTCGGTGGTAATCAGTAGTTTTGCGGTGGACAGAATGGCACTCAGTGAGAATGGCTTCGACGACTTCTGACAAGAAGGCACAGCCTCGATCACAGAGAAGCTCCTGGGGTGGACCGTGACGCAGTGTGAATCGATGCAGTAGGAAGAACGCAACACCACGCGCAGTAGCCGCAGGGAGAGCAGCGGTTTCGTCGTATTGCATTAAATGATCTACAGCGACGATGGCCCAGCGGTTACCAGCCGACGTAGAAGGGAATGGTCCATAGAAATCGATACCTATGCGCCCAACTGGACGGTCAGGGCAAGGTAACGGTTGCAGACCAGCTGGCGACATGTGTGCTAACGGTTTGCGGCATTGGCAAGCGAGGAAAGAGCGAACAAACTGCTGCACGTAGCGGTACATCCCGCGCCAGAAGTAGCGTTGTCGAATGCGATGGTAGGTTTTGAATACCTTAGAGTGCGCGCATTGCGGATCGGAATGGAAGGATTCACATATCTCTGACCGCAGACTGCAGGGTATCACGAGTAACCACTGCCGGCCATCGGCGTCGTAATTGCGTCGGTGTAGGAGGCCGTCACGAATGGCGGAATGGTGAGCTTGATGACGCAAAGCACGCGTGGATGGCGTTGCGGACGAATCAGAGAGCAAGTCGATAAGCGGAGCGATCCAATTATCCTTTCGCTGTTCGGTAGCGATGATGTCAACATCAATGGCAGAAACAGCAACCAAGGATACTGAGCAGAGCACGTAATCTTCAGGCAGAGGGGAGCGCGAGAGGGTGTCGGCGTCAGCATGCGGGCGTCTGTTGCGGTACAGCACGCGGATGTCGTAGTCTTGTAAGCGAAAAGCCCACCGGGCGAGACGGCCTGAGGGATCCTTCCATGATGACAGCCAGCATAGGGCATGATGGTCAGTGACGAATTCGAATGGACTACCATACAAATATTATAATAATGATAATGTTTATTTTTTATTCAATAGTTTGATGAAGTACAGCTGCAGGTAAAGGCTGCTCTCCAAAAGGGGAAGCTTGACAAAGGCCCACAGCTACCTTTTAGCACGACAGCAGTGGCAAACAATCAGTAATGAGAAGTCAGCAACAATAACAAAAACACCAAATAGATAAATAAAGAAAATATAAATAAAGATATAAAAATCAAGCCCAAATTCCAAAAATAAAAATAGCAACCATGATAATACTGCAACTGCAAAGAAATCTTAAAAACTACACATGTTTATATCGAGCAACTGAATCTATGTACAGTGTAAAAAATCTATGCCAGCTTTCACATATTTATTGAGTAACGTAGGAACTATGTAGGATAACTTATCTGTGGAGTAAATCGTCCTCAAAGTTTCTATTTGCCATGTTTCTTTATTTCGTGTTTCCAACAATGTAATATGTGGCTGCAGTTTTGAGAGGTCATACAAAAAATGTCGACTTTCTTTCAATTCACGCCTGATTGCCAATGCTAACTTAAAATTGTAGAGACGATGTACGCGTAGTATTCCAGCCTGTTGAAACCATTCGCTTGTGTGAGCATCATACGGCAAGTTAGAAATGATTCTAATATACTTTTTTGCATCAGGTACAGTATTTGCAAGTTCGTGTATGTTGTAGTCCCCCATACCAAGAAACAATAGGTAACATGCGAATAGGGGTGAAATAACGTCGAAACTTTGTGAGGGCCAAGACGATTGCCAGGCACTCTTTCTCGGTGATGGTGTAGTTTGTCACGGCTCTCGTGAGCATACGGCTTGCATATGCCACGACATATTCAGGGAATCCGGATTTGCGCTGTGCCAGAACTGCGACGAGGCCTACACCGCTGGCGTCCGTGTGCACCTCCGTTGGGGCCGTATGGCCGTAGTGGCGTAGAATGGGAGGAGACGTCAACAAATGGCAGAGCTTCGCGTAGGCGTCATCGCACTCGGGCGACCACAAATTGAGCGGCCCGTTACTTCCAAGGAGCTTCGTCAGTGGTGATGTGATCGTGGCAACGTTTCGTATGAAGCGTCGGAAGTATGAGCACAGGCCCACGAAACTACGCAGTTCTTTCACGGACGCAGGTTTGGGGAATTCGGCCACAGCCCGAAGCTTGACTGGGTCAGGAAGAATGCCATCCTTCGACACGACGTACCCTAGGATGGTGAGTTGCCGTGCTGCAAAGCGGCACTTCTTGAGATTTAGTTGCAAGCCGGCATTGCGCACACGTGCGAAAACTTCTTTCTGGTGTTGGAGCTGCGTGGAGAAATCTGGAGCGACGACAACAACGTCATCGAGGTAACACAAGCACGTGGGCCATTTCAAGTTGCGCAGAACGGTGTCCATCATGCGCCCAAAGGTCGCACGTGTATTACACAGACCCAAAGCATGGCATTGAATTCGTACAAGCCGTCGGGTATGATGAAGGCAGTCTTCGGTCGAGCGTCATCAGCCATGGGTACTTGCCAGTACCCCAAGCACAGATCGAGAGAAGAAAAAAATTCGGCTCCGTGAAGGCGTTCAATTGCGTAATCGATGCGCGGCAGAGGGTAAACATCGTTGCGAGTGATCTTATTGAACCGTCTGTAGTCCACACGGAACCAGACAGAACCATCTTTCTTCGCAACAAGAACCACAAGAGACGCTAACGGACTGTCTTAGGGCCCAATAACGTCACGTCGGAGCATATTGTCAACCTGCTCATTAATTTCCCGACGTCCAGCAGGCGACACGCGGTAAGGACGTTGCCGTAATGGTGGATGGGCACCAGTGTCCATACAATGCGCAACAGTGGACGCGCTACCGAGAGAAGTTCGCCCAACATTGAAAGACGAACGGTATTCTCGCAACAGGTCCAGAAGCTGTACCGATGTAAGGTTGTCATCAATGTAGGAGCCATATACATCCGGAGATGATGGATCAGAAGGGGAAACAGCACTGATGGTACGCGAATTGGGACAACGCGAGTCATCGGGTACGTCCAGGACTTGTGCGTCGTCGACTAGTTCCACTCTGCCGAGACATTCGCCTCGAACCAAGGTAAGAGTGTACGGGGATGGGTTGGTCACAAAAATAGCGGCATTACTCTGGGTGAGTTGCACCGTCGCGAAAGGTACTAGCAACCCTTTCGTTCTGGAAGCATGGTCGGATGGCGAAACGAATGAATTGTGTCGGAGAGACCGGCGCTGTGGCACGATACACCTATCGTCGAGCTCATCAAATCCGGTTGTTGCGCATGGTTGCACCCAAGGACGAGTGACGCCGCCACGCATTGCGTAAGACTCGCCAGACTGGAAGGCGCGGATCGCTTCAACGGGCTCGAGGGCTGAGGGAGCTCGCTGTCGGTTGCGTAAAACAGACTGGCGCCGCCACTTGATGACGTCGTTGAGTTGATTGCGTCAGGCGGGTTCGACCACGGGCCTTGGAGAGGCATTGACGTTCGGTGTGGACTCGCAGGCGTAACATTATGCACACATGTGTGACATGGTCCTTACTGTTGTATGCAACGACGGTGCCTAAAGACTAGTTGCTGTATTCCAGCCGGCAGCGTGGAGACTGCGGAAGAATCAGATTTGTATTGGTCATAACTTCTACGCAAGTTAAACGTGTAATCAGCTACTCCAAGGCTGCAGTCAGATTACTTGCCAGAGGGCGACTTCCGGTGGAAGCACAAAGCATATTGGTCAACTGTCGCGTTCACAGAAAAGTAAAAAAAGGCAGCATACCCACGGAGTGAGTGATGGAGAGTGGGGCGAAGCATCCATAGGTCCATTCGTTCTTGCTTCCGTCCATCCATGCGTGCGTCTGTGTGGCCGCCCGTGTGTCCATCCGCCCGTCAGTGCGTGCGTCTGTTCGTGCGTCCGTCCCTGCTTTCGTCCATGCATCCGCTCCTGCGTCCATCCATACGTCCATCTGTCCGTGCAGCCATCAGTGCGTCTGTCCTTGCATCTGTCTGTGTGTCTGTTCGTCCGCCAACTCAACACTCCAAGTACCACCATCTCGCCTCTTCTCATCTTATATTCCTCATATAGAAGCACCGCCATCCAGCGGACATTCCAAGGACTGATCGAGAGAAGGCACGCGCACACTTTCTTACGGCCTGCGCTTTGGGTCCACTTCCCACCTTTAACCACCTCGAGTTCGTGGTATATACTAGTTCACTGTATTCATGGCACTGCGACCAAACGCTCGCTAAACCTTTCGAAAACCAAGGAGGTTACGCCCAGCGAGTATAACATAGCAACCCTTTCTTGTCTTGTGTGCGTTGTTGAACAATCAAAAATTCGCAGCGTGCGCTTTAACTAAAAGCCGAATTCTCCTGTCTCTCATTCCCCCTTAGCAGCCATTGGCATGTACATCGAGCACTATCTTTTATTGTTTAACAACGCACAGAAGAAATCTCTCACCGGCACCACCTTGGAGGTCAAAATGTGATACTTGTTACACATTACTACTACGGCCACGAGGGACGAACAGGTTCTGCTATAAGGATTGATTGATATGTGGGGTTTAACGTCCCAAAACCACTATATGATTATGAGAGACGCCGTAGTGGAGGGCTCCGGAAATTTAGACCACCTGGGGTTCTTTAACGTGCACCCAAATCTGAGCACACGGGCCTACAACATTTCCGCCTCCATCGGAAATGCAGTCGCCGCAGCCGGGATTTGAACCCGCGCCCTGCGGGTCAGCAGCCGAGTACCTTAGCCACTAGACCACCGCGGCGGGGCTCCGCTATAAGGAGCTTCGCCCCTAATATTGTTTGTGTGTCTGCGCACCGCGGTTCCAGGACTCACATGCCTAGCCACTGTTCAATGACAGTTCGCAAGATCGCCTACGAAGAAACCACAAACGATTACCGATTGCTAAGGGCCCGGCATTCTCCCGCACCCCACACACTGAGCGAGCAGCAAGCAATGGCATGGCGCCTCCTTCAAGCAGACACGTACCTGACCTGGCGGCCTATAACCACTATTACCCAGGTCAATACACCAACAGGTTCAAACTATTTCTGGAAAGGGTGGGCCTACCTTTCATCCTGTGGGCCTGTCCAAAGGCAGTCCGACAGAGTCACACAGTATAAGCGATAATCAGTGGGAGACCGTGCAACTTAGCTCAGACCCGGAGGAACAACTTTGGAAAATTCGGCAGGCCGAGGACGCCACTACAGTTCAAGGGCTTCTGGCTGACACCTAGGCCTAGAATCGTTACCACCGAGGCCGCCGTAATCTCAAAATAAAGTTTTTTTTTCTCCTCCTTCTTTTTCTCATCTGTTATATCATCGGACGCGTAATTTGAAGATTACGGTATGTGCCCTTGCCATCAGCTACATATAATTTCTTTCATTTTACTTTTTTTACATTTATATATGCGACAGTTCGCAGTTTCATGACCTTCAGGACATGGGCGGTACACGCTGTTGTGCCTGCAAACGTATTGCTTATACAATCTGTCCTTCTTTTATAATAGTTTAGATGTAGCAAACCAGGTCCAACTTGGTTTGTTAACTCCGCTGTCTTAGCTTTTTTTTCTCTCTCTCTCTTTATGATTTTTAAATATAAGTATCCATATCACTAACACTATCTATGAGAGCCTGCGTGATACTTTCAGTAGCCTCCATGTATATATATATACTGTCTGTTATATCTGTCTGCATTACTGTCTGTTATATCTCATTATTATTTGTGTTAAAAACACGGAAAAACGAGCCCTTAGGTATACACTTTCCCTTATATATATATATATATATATATATATATATATATATATATATATATATATATATATATATATATATATATATATATATATATATATATATATATATATATATATATATATATATATATATATATATATAGTTAAGACTTTTATTGGCAGACACTCGACGGTCATACCCGACAGCGACAGTCAAGGTGGGAGCCGACTCTCTGCACGACACGACCTGCTCTTCTTATGAAGAGGGCGACCCACTTGAAGGCGCTGGAAAGGACAGCCCACTGTTCGAAAGCTTCGCTACCCCGGGTACGAAAAGGGAGCCGCCTGGCGACCTAACAGCTGGTTACTATGAGCTGGCCATGGTAGGTTTTGAGGCGCTCCACGTTCACAATGTTGCGCCCTCGATGGCACATCTCCGAATATGGTTCGATGGGCTCGATCATGTAGTTTAAAAGGGAAGTGTGTTCGACGACATGGTAGGAGCATTCGTATTTGGGCAATATTTTTGAAAATGGGCCAGTTGATATAGTAGGAATCAAGAGCCAGACGAGCGCTTCAGGGAGGAACATGGGCGCAGTAGTGCTGGCGTCAGCGCGAATGCTCTTCTGCCACTCTTGATCATGCGCAGTAAAGGTCTTTGCAAGCTCTCGACACTCTTCAGGAAGTTTGGCTGTAGCAGAAATATCCGCACACTGAGACGGATCTGGCTTGCATGTAAGTATTGTGTCGATGGTGTGCGACGGGTTCATTCCATAGAACAAAAAAGGTGAAAAGCCAGTAGTGCTCTGAGGGGCAGTTTTATATGCGCAGGTGACGAACGGTAGAATGGCATCCCAATTTTTGTGATCGATGGCGACGTACTTAGAGAGCATGTCCCCGGGCATATGGTTGAAGCGTTCGGTGAGGCCATTCGTCTGCCGCTGGTTTTGTGGTGGACAACGTTGCCCTCTTTGAGAATGGTTTCGACTAGTTCGGACAGGAAGATAAGGCCGCAATCACTGAGCAGTTCCTGAGGTAGACAGTGTCGCAGCATGAATCGCTGCAGCAGGAAAGAAGCCACGTCACTCGCTGTAGCCGCGGGGAGAGCAGCAGTTCCGGCTTATCGTGCTAGGTGGTCTACAGCGACAATGGCCCTGCGGTTACCAGCCGATGTTGGTTGAAGTGCCCCATACAAGTTGATTCCAACGCGCCCCAACGACCTGACAGGGCAAAATAGAGGTTGTAGACCTACTGGCGACAGGTGTGTTGAAGGTTTGCGGCGCTGACACTTTACGCAGGAGCGAACAAACTTCTGCACGTAGTGGTACATGCAGCGCCAAAAGTACCGTTAGCGAATGCGGTGGTAAGTTTTCGATACCCTGGAGTGCGCACATGGTGGATCAGAATGAAAGTCGCATATGCCAGAGTGCAGGCTGCGGAGTATGACTAGTAGCCAATGGCGGCCGTCACCATTTTAATTGCGTTGGTGGAGGAGGTCGTCGCGAACGGCGAAATGGTGGGCTTGACGACGCAACGCACGAGTGGATGGAGTGAATAAATCAGTCAGCAAGTCTATCCGTGAGGCAATTCATTTATCCTTGCGAAGTTCAGTAGCGATTGTATGAATGTTGATGGAAGCAACGGCAAGGTGAGACGCTGAGTTGTGAACGTTGTCGACAGGCAAGGAAGAGTGCGACAGGGCGTCAGCGTCAGCATGTTGCCTTCCGTTGCGGTACCGCACGCGGATGTCTTAGTCTTGCAGGCGAAGTGCCCACCGGGCAAGATGGCCTAAGGTATCTTTCTATGATGACAACCAGCATAGTGCGTGATGGTCGGTGACGACATCAAATGGGCTACAGTACAAATAAGGTCGGAACTTGGTAAGGGCCCAGATGATTGCGAGACATTCTTTCTCAGGGACGGTGCAATTAGTCTCGGCTTCTGTAAGCGTACGGCTTGCATACGCCACGACATATTCCACAAACCCTGCTTTGCGCTGCGTAAGGACAGCGCCGAGGCCGACACCACTGGCGTCTGTGTGTACCTCTGTAGGGGCCGTCAGGTCGTAGCGATGGAGTACGCGAGGCGACGTCAACTAACGACGGAGCGTAGTGAAAGCGTTGTCGCACTGTGATGGCCACGAATGGAGAGGC
Source organism: Rhipicephalus microplus (assembly GCF_043290135.1). Classification (NCBI taxonomy): domain Eukaryota; kingdom Metazoa; phylum Arthropoda; class Arachnida; order Ixodida; family Ixodidae; genus Rhipicephalus; species Rhipicephalus microplus. The sequence continues at coordinate 103,946,231 of NC_134704.1, read as the reverse complement.
CCGTTACTTCCGAGGAGCCTCGCCAACGGCGATATGATAATCGTGAAGTTTGGAATGAAGTGCCGAAAGTAGGAACACCGTCCTACGAAACTGCGCAGTTCCTTGACGAATGTCGGCTTGGGGAACTCGGTCACGGCCGGAAGCTTGACTGGATCAGGAAGACTTCCGTCCTTGGACAGGACATAGCCGAGTATTGTCAGCTGCCGAGCTGCAAATCGGCACTTATTTAGGTTCAGTTGCAGACTGGCGTCACCCAGACGCTTCAAAACATGCCGCAGCCACTGAAGATACGTGGAGAAGTCTGGAGCGAGAACGATGACGTCATCGAGGTAGCACCGCTGTGTGTGCCATTTCAGGTCACGCAGAATGGTATCCATCATGCGCTCATAGGTGGCTGGCGCATTGCACAGCCCAAACAGCATAACGTTGAATTCGTCAAAGCCGTCGGGGGTGACAAAAGCGGTCTTCGGTCAAGCGTCCTCAGTCATAGGTACTTGCCAGTAAGCGGAGAACAAATATAGGGATAAAAAATTCTGCATATTGCAGGCTGCCAATCGCGTCATCTACTCGCGGTAGTGGGTACACGTCCTCACGAGTGATCTTGTTGAGGCGTCGGTAGTCCGCACAGAACCACACAGAACCGTCCTTCTTTGCGACTAGAACGGAAGGAGACGTCAAGAGGCTGTTAGAGTCGAATAACATCGCGGTGAAGCTTGTCGTCGACTTGCTCGTCAATTACACGGCGTTCTGTGGGAGATACGCGATATGGACGTTGCCGCAGTGGTGGTTGTGTGTCTATGTTGATGCGTTGCGTAACGGTGTATATGCGGCCGTGAGAAGGTAGATCGATATCGAAAGAAGAGCGGAATCCTTTCAACAGGCCCAGAAGCTGATTGATTAATATGTGTAGTTAAACGTCCCAAACCCACCATATGATTTTGAGAGACGCCATAGTGAAAGGCTCCGGACCTTTTGACCACCTTGGGTTCTTTAACGTGCACCTGAATCTGAGCACACGAGCCTACAGCCTTTCCGTCTACATTGGAAATGCAGCCGCCGCAACCGGGATTCAATCCCCTGGCCAGTGGATCAGCAGCCGAATACATTATCCACTAGACCACCACGGAGGGATGTGACCCAGAAGTAGGGAACGCTGGCCCGGCTTAAGGTTCTCGGGAATGGAGGAACCGAATACATCAGCGGAACATAAAGCAGATGTAGAAACGGCACTGAGCCCACTTGAACTTGGGCAGTGCATGTCATCGGGTTGATTCATAACTTGTGCATATTCGATGGGTTCCACGCTGCCGAGACGTTCCTCTCAAACCAACGTAACACTGTACTGGAATGGGTTCTGAACAAAAATAGTGGTGTTGCCGTGATTGGCTTGCACGGTCGCGAAAGGAACCAGCAAGCCTTTCCTAATGAAAACAGGATGAGATAGCGAGAGGAGTACAGTGTTGTCGGAAAGACTTGTGCAGTAGACCGACACCACCATGTAACAGTTGGCAGGCACTTGCGTTTCATCTTAAACGAGTAACTTGCTTCCAGCCGGTGGACTTTTGGCAGGCGTCAAGAAAATTGGGTGAGCTCTATTTCAGCTGGTGCGCAATGAATGGTGGCGTCGTGGCGGGAGAGAAAATCCCATCCTAGAATGACGTCGTGAGAGCACGCAGGAATTCTGATGAATTGGACGGCATACGTCACGTCCCGAATCGCGAGGCGGGCTGTGCACATCGCAGTAGGGTGAATGCTTTGGGCGCTGGGTATACGGAGAGAGAGCCAGGAAAGTGGCGTGACCACTTTGCGCAGTAATTAGCTAAGCTTTGCGTCCATTACGAATACGGCGAGGCGGTTTTAGTGTACACAAGGGCAGATGCACGAACACCATTCACAAGCACGTCTATCGCATTCGATGGGCTGCCCTGAAGACTTCCGCAGTTCGACAACGTCGCAGCTCGTGGACTGTGATGACTAGTTCTTTTTGTCACCTTCGATTGGACGTGGCCGCATCGGCGACAGTGAGTGACGTCGCGGAAATGGTGAACGGCGGGTAGACGGAGTGGGGCGGGACGATGGTGACAAAGACAGCGGTCGTTCAAAATAAGGGCGGCTCGATTGACTGGGAAGGTTGGAGGTGACCTGCGGTTGCTGCACCCGATAACAATTGCGTGCTACGTGACCGACACAACCACAAGCAAAGCAGATGGGGCGATTGTCAGAAGTGCGCCATCGGTGGGCGGGTCCCATTCATGTCGCAGAACGCGATGGGAGAGCCGGCTGCTGATATGACTTCTTGGTGGGATGCGCTCGGATGACGTCGGCGTATATATGCGGAAAAGTTCTCCGAAGGCCTGGGGCCTGGCGATGGTTTCGGCCAGCCACCGGAATCGGGGGGGGGGGGCCTGGCGACAACCTAAAGTAGCTTAGTGGCGAAGATACAGGAGGCGGCTGGTCGTACTAAGGAACGACCTCTACCATTTCCTGCTGAATGGCTCGGCGGACGGGAGGCAGAAGCGTAGTTGACGGCTGTTTAGCGTGTTGCGGGGGAGCAAAAGTGAGTAAAGAGGCCTGGCGGTCAACTTCCTCACGCACAAACTACTTGATTTTGGCGAGCAAGGTTGTGTGGTCAGGAGCTGCTGACAAGGCGGAGAAATCAACGTCAGGTGATGTCGGTCGACGTGTCATCAAGTGCTGCCGCCGCAGCTCCTCGTAACTTTGTCATAGTGTAATGACTTTTGCCACAGTGCGAGGGTTCTTGGCCAGGAGTATGGTGAAGGCATCATCGGCGATGCCTTTCAGAACATGCGTGATTCTGTCAGCCTCTAACATGCTCGCGCCCACTTTCTTACACAAGTCAAGGATGTCCTCGATGTAACTTCTGAAGTACTCGATGGTCTTCGGTGTTTGTTCACGTAAACGCCGTTCGGCTTGCAGCTTACGAACGGGAGGACGGCTGGACACGTTGACGACGGCGGTTTTAAGAGCAGACCAAGTCGGGAAATCAGATGCGTGGTTGTTGTGCCACATGCCGACCACAACCTTGAGGTAGAAAACCAGGTTCACGAATTTACCTGCCTCGTCCAAATGATTGGGGACGCTCACGCGTTCGTACATGGTGAGCCAGTCCTCGACGTCGGGGCCATCAGCGCCAGTGAAGACAGGAGGGTCGCGGATGCGGACGATACTAGGACATGGCGTCGGCGCAGGAGTACGCGTTTGCTGAGCGGCGCCTTGGGGCATGGTAGATGGCACAGTACGGGATCGAAGCTCCAAGGACATCGAATGCGGACCGAAGGTGTTTGAAGGGCACAGCACTCTCCACCAAATTGTTAAGACGTTTATTGGCGGACACTCGGCGATGATATACGACAGCGACAGTCAATGCTTGCTCACTTGCTTACTTGCTTGCTTGATCCTTTGTTGAAGTTAAAGTTGAAGTTTATTTTAGGTGAAAAGAAAAGCGGTATATGTATACAATAAAAGATGTACAAATTGCCTTTTTGCTTAGGGGACCGGCGAAAAGGCATGAAAGCCTGACAAAGCACCTGCCCCCTGTAAACCCAAAACCCACCAAACTAACACAACACTCAGTGTAAAATTAAATATATTAGTGTACTACATGCAAATCACATCTGTACGAGGATAAAAATATATGAGAGAAATTCGCTCAGGTAATGACATTCACAAAGCATCTACAGGAACAACTAATGAAAAACAGTTTAGAGAATATACTCAAACAATAATGCCATTTACATTAGGATACATAAAACACGGAACACGAAATTTTATTACAAAAGTGCAAAAAGAATTCTGGAAAAAAAGAATGATGACGGCGAATATGTTTGCGTAGACAGTAAGTAAGCCTGTATCTTCCTTTTAAGATTGCCGTAGCTGTCACCCACTAAGGGAGATTGGCCAAGAAGCCGGAGGTTAATGTAAATAAATACCTTACGCTTATCCAGGCTTGGAAAATGGGGTTACGTTGTTTTGATTTGGCGGGATTATTTTGGCACAATATGAAAAAAGGCGACAGAAAAAATATTATATTTTTTAAATAACTAAGTTGGTAATCGTTATATGAAATTCTTCTGAAAATAAGTTATTACAGTGTAATAGTCAATGGGTAAACGTTAGATTGGTTAGTAAAAATTGAGAGCAGATCGATGGCTTAGCAAGGTAATCTTCTTGTGCCACATAGGAATTCGCAGAGAGACCCGGAAATGTTCTTGTCGCTGAGTTCTAATGAAGCAGCCTCAAAGGACGGAATATTAGGAGTAGTAAGTGATATTCCTAGTTTTTTAATAAAATTTTGAAATGATTTTCTCTTTAATTTTTAAAATGGTAGCCTGTGAGAAGAAAATTATCGATATATTGAGGTTCATTACGGCCTGCGAACAGAAGGGATGGCACCAGACCAGACCTGTTTAAGTAGAAATTAAGAGATGGTACACGGCAACGTAATTTTCTTATGTGGACTTCCAAATTTACGCAGGTGACACCATTTATTATTTTATGCGATGTGCTGGTGCGAGAAATCTGGATTCGGTGTCGTAATTTTTGATGAGTCTTCAAGAATGGAAAAATTTCTGAACCCCTCTTCTCTTACATAAGCTGTAAGAGGCATGATTGGCACAATCATAAGATTAAGGGATGCTCGCGCGAATGAGTCAGCCATCTCACTTATAATTATACTACGGTGGCCTGACACCCATATCATTCACACTAGATGAATGTTTGCAGGGAATAATGATTTAAAAGTTTCTAGCACTGCTGATGCCGACGGTGATATTAAAAAAATGGCAGCATATCCACGGAGTGAATAATGGAGAGTGGGGCGAAGCATTCGTCCGTCCATGCGTCCGTCTGTGTGACCGTCCATGCGTCTGTTTGTGCGCCCGTCTCTGCGTTCTTTCATGCATCCGCCCCTGCGTCCGTTCATGCGTCCATCCATGCATCTGTTTGTGTGTCCGTTCGTTCATCTATTCAACACTCCAATTCTCACCATCTCGCATCTTTTAGATGCGGAAGCATCTTATACTCGCGCCTTGTAGTGCGCCGTCCGCACCGCTTCTCGAACATTCGACAGCTGACGCGCGCGCATGCGCCGCCGCGCCGTCTCCTCCTTCTTCACCATCTGTGCATCCCTTCCTCCTCTACACACCGCGCGCGCTTCACTCCTCCACCATCTGTGCACCCTCCCTCCTCTACACACCGCGTTCGACATCTACAATTCTCCTGATTCTCCAGTGGAGGCGCATGCACCGTCGCGCTTCGAGAACATTCAACAGCTGACAGTGCATGCGCCGTCGCATTGTATATATATATACTCAAGGTCGGCGCTCGCTCGCTCAGTTGCCGCTCGTCGGTTGGTTTGTACGGTTCGTCGACGTCCAAGGTCGCGGTGAAATGAATTCCAACGAATCCACAAACACAATTATCGACGTCCCTTCGACCAGCGCCGCCCTTTCGCATACGTGTGTACGTGTTCACTCATTTAACACCCCCTCCTACAACCACGTTAACCAATTTAGCCATCGACCCAAGTAAGTCGCAATTTAACACCCCATTTCACAACCACGTTAACCAATTTCGCCATCGACCCAAGTAAGTCGCACTTTAACACCCCGTTAACCAATTATATGCTCCGCATCCTCCTCAGTGTTCCCCCGAGGGAAGCTGCGGGCAATTTTTTCATCATATATTCCCCATATAGAAGCACCGCCATCCAGCGGACATTCCAAGGACTAAACGAGAGGTGGCACACGCACACTTTCTTACGGCCTGCGCTTTGGGTCCACTTCCCACCTTTAACCACCTCGAGTTCATGGTATATTCTAGTTCACTGTGTTCATGGCACTGCGACCAAACGCTCGCTAAACCTTTCGAAAACCAAGGAGGTTACGCCCAGCGAGTATAACGTAGCAACCTTTCCCTGTCAGATAGGGCTCAATTTACATGCCAATGGCTGCTAATGAGAAATGAGAGACAGGAGAATTCGGCTTTTACTTTCTTACGGCTTGCGCTTCGTATCTACTTCTCATTTTTAACCACCTTGAGTTCATTCATGGTATATACAAGTTCATTGTATTCATGGCACTGCGGCTCAACGCTCGCTAAACCTTTCTAAAGCTAAGGAGGTTACACCCAGCGAGTATAATGTAGCATCCCTTTCTTGTCCGATAGTGCTCAATGTACATGCCAATGGCTGCTAATGGGGATCGCAGCGTGCGCGTTGACTAAAAGCCGAATGCTCATGTCTCTCATTCCCCATTAGCAGCCATTGGCATGTACATTGAGCACTATTTTTTATTGTTAAACAACGCACTGAAGAAATCTCTCACTGGCACCACCTTGGAGGTCAAGTGTTATACCTATTTCGGGTATGTGCCACTGGTGGTTACATACGAGGGACGCCCAAGCCACGCCATAAGGAGCTTCGCCCCTAAAATAAACACTCGGAGTACGAGTGAGTGGCTATCACAACTGTCGAATGAGTCGCAGAAAGTTATGTGGGCACGATTTCTCTGCAAGATAATTTTTATCTTGCAGAGAAAAATAGAGCCTTTACCATTCAACTTCTTTTCCTTTATACTTCTATGCATATGGTAGTTAGCTACACTGGCCGAGCCAAAGCGGTTTAGTTTGTACGTAGAGGAGCCATGTTGCGCATGCGCGAGCAGCAGCGACTGCGCGTGTCCCACTGGTCTGCGCCAAGGAGGTTTAAAACAAAGCTTTCTTTTACCCCTTCCACCTCCTTGGGCTGCGCATTCTAGAGGAGTGACAGCATAGCCACGGCAGACGCATTCTGATCGTACCCCGTGGCACAAGCACCTCGAACCACGCTGCACTTTTTCGTCGCGTCTGACGCGGCGCTACATACATATTGTAGAAAAAGGAGAAATAAGTGCGTGCATGCGAGCACCGTACGAGAAGAAGAGGAAGTTGGAACCCAGAAAGGTAATCGGTCTGGTTTCTTGGCCGATCGATAGTTTTCCTTTACGTAGTGGTGCCAAAACCTCTCGTGCGGACACGTCTCTTTCATTGAATGACTCCAGGGAACTTCCTACTCGAACGCGTCGTGCTGTGGGTGGCGAGGACTGCAACGGATCGTTCCTGATCGGAGTAGACCAGACTTGACTTCAACACCGGGTCTGATGGATCACCTCAAGATCAAGCGCTCCGCTCGACGCGCCCAGAACAGCAAGCTCCTGCAAAAAGCAATGTCACTGCTAACAGACCCTACCGCGGGAAAGCCCAAGCTCACAGATATTTATGACCGTTTGTAAGCGAGCAACAACGAGCTCTCAAGGATCAATGATGCACTCGAAGAGCACCTAGCTTACGAGGAGCTCGAAGCAGAGTACGTCATGCCAGAAAAGTATAACCACCAAGCTATAAGCATGCTCGCAAAGATTCGCTGCATGATAGATGGTTTGCGATGCGGGGACAGTGCAGCAGCGACAACACCTACGAACACCACAGCAACAGTTCTTCACGCTATTACTAGGATTGTCCCAAGGCTGGCAAACCTTGACTTGCCAAGATTTACAGGCGATATTTACGGAGGGTCAGCTTTCTGGGAGCAGTTCAAGCACACTGTTCACCTTAACAACGCAGTATCAACGACGATGAAGTTTTTCTACCTGCGGCGTTATCTTGCGGGTGAAGCGGCAGCTGCGATATGTGGTTTTCCGACTTCCGAAACCTGTTATGCCGACGCCATGAGTTTGGCAGCAGTGCTCGCAAGCTTCACGTCGCTAACAGGTATTCTCTGTACGCAGCTGATCACATTCCTGGGATCGTTATCGCCGCACACTGCAAGCAGTACCACTGACGAGAGCACTATTTCGGACAGCCAAATCGGCGCACATTGTGACGACATACAGTGCAGTTCTACGCCATCTACAAGAAGTGGCTGCGGAACGAATTGCGCCTGCGCGGATGACGTGTCCCCAGAACACGAGCACTTCATAAGTCAGGAAACTTCCGCTCTGACGGCAGTTTGGCAGCAGTGCTCGCAAGCTTCACGTCGCTAACAGGTATTCTCTGTACGCAGCTGATCACATTCCTGGGATCGTTATCGCCGCACAATGCAAGCAGTACCACTGACGAGAGCACTATTTCGGACAGCCAAATCGGCGCACATTGTGACGACATACAGTGCAGTTCTACGCCATCTACAAGAAGTGGCTGCGGAACGAATTGCGCCTGCGCGGATGACGTGTCCCCAGAACACGAGCACTTCATAAGTCAGGAAACTTCCGCTCTGACGGCAGTTTGGCAGCAGTGCTCGCAAGCTTCACGTCGCTAACAGGTATTCTCTGTACGCAGCTGATCACATTCCTGGGATCGTTATCGCCGCACACTGCAAGCAGTACCACTGACGAGAGCACTATTTCGGACAGCCAAATCGGCGCACATTGTGACGACATACAGTGCAGTTCTACGCCATCTACAAGAAGTGGCTGCGGAACGAATTGCGCCTGCGCGGATGACGTGTCCCCAGAACACGAGCACTTCATAAGTCAGGAAACTTCCGCTCTGACGGCAGTTTGGCAGCAGTGCTCGCAAGCTTCACGTCGCTAACAGGTATTCTCTGTACGCAGGTGAGAATTTCACTACTGCACCTAAACTCTGTTATTGCTAGCACTGCTGCCAAGCACCATTGTGTACGTTGTGTCAGCTGCTGTTGTCTTGTTGAAGGATGAATAAGGAACTAGACGTATTTCAGCGAGAGATACGGAAGGAACTCCGCGATTTTAAAAAAAGTGTGGACTATTGTAGTGCAGTGTGTGATGACATAAAGCCGCTCTCCGAAGAGATAAGATCGTTACGAAAAGAACTCGCAGATGCGCGAAAGGCAAACGATATTCTCATGATGGAGACGAAGAAATTACGCATGAAAGTCGAGGACCTGGAGGCGTATACCAGAGCAAACAACCTTGAAATCAAGGGCGTGCCCAATGAAGGTGACCCTTCCGAAGTAGTCCAGAATATTTGCTCAGCAGTCGGGGAACCCATCACTTCCACAGATATTGATGTTTGTCACAGAATGGGAACAAAAGATCCCGATGTAAAGAATATCATTGTACGATTTGTTCGCCGGGAGAAACGAGATGCCGTCCTGGCTAAGGCCAAGAGGGCACGTCTTTCTGCTAACAAAATTGGTTTCCAGTCAACCGATCCTATATTTGTCAATGAAAACCTAACCCAGCTTGGGAAACAACTCCTAGGCGCAACCATAGCTAAGAAGCGTGGCGTTGGATGGAAATACGTGTGGACGCGCAATGGAAAAATTTTTGCCAGGAAAACGGAATCATCAGAGGTGCTCAGAATTGCTGAACGCGACGATTTAGAAAAGATGTGCCGCTAGGTATCGAACAGGCACTCTGAATTGATACAGTCTGCTGCGAAATGGCGTTATTTGACAGTTGTCAATACCATGATGCAGACAGTTTTAACAAAGCGGTCACGCATATTGGAAGGCACTTCAGTGCTTTACATTTGAACGTGCGCAGTATTAAAAATAAGGTTTCTGATCTCAGCATGTTCCTCGATTCCTTAGCTATAAAATTCGATGTAATTTTGCTTTCCGAGACATGGCTCGCTCCTAATGACTGTCCTTCACAACTACAGTCTTACAAATACAATGGTGTTACCAGGACTAATAGTCGTGGCGGAGGCGTTGCTTTGTACGTGAAGGACTGTATTCCTCATGATATTATTGATGAGCTAACCTTTTTGACGACTACCGTTGAATGTATTACAATCCGATTACCAAATGTTCTAGTTACTGCAGTGTATCGGCCACCCGCAAGCAGCAAATCTGATTTTCTTGTTATTTTTGAAACCATTATATCTAAGCTTCACTCGTTCCGCGTGCCATTTTTTCTGATGGGTGACGTAAATATGAACATGCTAAGCGATGACGTTGCCACTATACAGTTTGAAACTATTCTGTCCACCTATTGTAGTGAAAACACTATCGGTCTGCCTAGCCGAATCACGGACCATAGCGCCACTCTTCTGGACGTCTGTATCACAAACGTGCCGACGAATAAGACTTTTACAGGCTTATTTTCACTCGACCTTAGTGACCACTTACCCATTTTTGCTCTTTTTTCCACTGCAACGAATAAGCCTAGGTACAATGAAAAAACAACGTACCGCGTCATAAACCAGGTCACCCTAGAAAAATTTCGTTCTGAAATAACCCATACGGACTGGTCTTTTGTGTACGCTGAGCGAAATTCAGATCACGCATATAGCGCTTTCTCGCGCTATCTGAAAGCATGTTATGACAACAGTTTTCCTATGGTGACATACACAATAAAGAAAACGAAAATTCGTAAACCATGGATCAACAAGAATCTTCACAAAAGAATCAAAACGAAAAACAAAATGTATCATAAGTTTGTCCAAACACGCGACCTAGAGGTGCTGAAAAAATTCAAAACGTATCGCAATAAGCTAAACGCCGACATACGCAAGGCTAAGAAGATTTATTATGAATGCCTATTCGCCAAGATTTATAATGATCCTCGTAAACTGTGGAATGAAGTGAATAACCTGGGACAATTTACCGAAAGTAAAATGCGTATTAATGTCAAAGCCTTCTCCCAAGATATGAGCGACGAAGCAGCTATCACGGCTATGAACGAATATTTTGCCCATTCTGGTGATTATGTGCCTCTTTCAGGACATTGTACGCAAGAAAGGATTACCCGTAGAACGAGAGAGCCTAACACAATCAGTCTAAGTCCAGTGACACCTTCAGAGGTACACAGCTCGATAATTATACTACGTAACAATGTCGCAAGAGGCGCTGATGACTTAAGTGCAGCGCCCTTGAAGCACGTTGCGGACCTTATATCGGAGCCCTTGGCTCATATTATTAATTGCATGTTAGTTTCTGGTATTTTTCCCTCAGAACTCAAGGTTGCGCGTGTATGCCCTGTGCACAAAGGCGGTGCTTTGAATGACATTTCTAATTATAGGCCTATCTCTGTTTTACCAGTGCTATCGAAGGTATTTGAGAGTGCCATAAATTGTAGACTAAGGAACTTTCTTTCAAAGTATCAAATAATAAACCCTGCTCAGTATGGTTTCCAGAAAGGAAAGTCCACTGAATTAGCCCTATTAAACGTAAAAGAGGTCATACTGAACAATTTTGAAAAAAGACTATATACAGTAGGACTGTTTCTTGACCTGAAGAAGGCTTTCGATAGCATAAAACATGACATTCTAGAAGAAAAATTATTTGACTATGGATTGCGTGGCGCTGCTCTTAAACTTATTACGAATTACTTATCTGATAGAAAACAATATGTTACACTCGGAAGCTTAGCGTCAGAAGCAACTGAACTTAAGCAAGGCGTTCCACAAGGTTCTATCTTAGGTCCCTTGTTATTTATACTTTATATAGATGATATATGTAATATCCCATACACAGAAAAACTAGTCATGTACGCAGATGACACGAATGCCTTTTTCAGTGCTGATACAGTGGCCGATCTTCAAGTTACTGTAACTAATTATTTAAGACACCTGGAACTGTGGCTCCATGAAAACAAGCTTGACTTAAACGCAAGTAAAACAAAATATGTTATATTTAGGCCTCCTAATAAGCCATGCATTACACTGAATTTCTCCTTTCAAGGCACCACGCTGGAATGTGTTAAAACGCAAAAATTTCTAGGAGTATGGTTTGAGGAAAACATGTCATGGAACATACATATATCAAAACTTGTCTCTGAATTAGGTAAAACTGTTGGCTGCATGTATAAGTTATCAGACCTTGTACCATTATGGCTTAAAAAGGCTATATACTACGCCCATTTCTATTCTCGGTTATCTTACTGCGCACTAGTATGGGCAAAAACGTCTGCTCAGAACCTCAACAAACTAGAGACGTTACAGAAAAAGGTTCTTAGAATATTTGAAAAATTTTATGGGCTTCCTAGCGAACTACGTACTCATCAGCTCTTTATAAATCATGATCTTATTAGAGCAAGTGACCTTTACACATATAAACTAATACTTTATATTCAGAAAAACAAACTTCATCAGCATTCAATTGACAGCTCCTGTCGATACGCTCTCCGAAATCAACTAAGACCAGTTCCCTTTTCTCGCACACGTTACGGAGAATGCCTTCTACACCACCAGATACCAACAATATTGAACAAATTCTTAACCAGTATCGACTTCGAACTGCCTGTACGTATATTCAAGAAACATGTACGAAGTATGTTGTTACACGCATAGGAATTGCTCAAACAGCACTAGCTATCTTTCGTTATCATGTTTTTTACATGTTTTCTTTCCTTTTTGTATAAGAATTGTTGTTTTGCGCATGTGCATACAAGATTTATGCGACCTACGTGAAATTATGTATGTATTTTGTTCACTAAAAGGAAAAAGTACTAAGCTCTCATTTTGGCTTATGCATGTACAGTGAATTACGCGATATTTTTGTAAAATGCCTGCTGCTCTGGAACGGGTTCTTGGGCTCTCTCAAGATGTCTCCGACATCTTTTCGCCTAAGGACCTCCGACTTGATGTTGTTGGAAATAAACTTGACTTGACTTGACTTGACTTGACTTGAATCAATTAACACCACCTATCAGTGCTTCTAAATCTACGTCACGTTAAGTCGGGAAGCGACGTCCGTGGCCTCAGGCGACTTTACGACTCAGTGCTGCTCAACGTATACGATGCCCCACTGCACTAAACGTACCAATGATATCTTTCTCGGCAATGTTGATTCATATTCTACGAAAGGCTTTGCCGTACGAGATCGTTCTAGCATACATCAGAGAAAAGCGCAGCGAGACTTTAAGACAACATGAGTCTTCTACAAAAGCGTCAAATCCAGCATCGGCAGCTGCAAACTCGGATTCGGAACTAAAAGCAGTGCCTATGTTCATACCTATGAGTTGAAAAGCCGGAAGCAGTTTCAGCCTTTTTCAGAACGACCTGTTATTAACCACGCTCTCAGTCATCAGAGAGGACGAGACGGCAACACAAGCTCTGCTTCGTTGCTACACAGTGCGTAGCACCACAGGAACGAGTGCTTGTTCTGCAAATATACAGTACATGGCACACGCGCCTGTGACGCCAACCTCTCCATCGTTTCTAAGAAAAGGAAGGTAACTGAAGCCAACCACTGCTACAGATGTACGTCACGAGGTCACCTGGCACGATCTTGCAAAGTGAAACTTGCGTGCTCAACTTGTCATGGAAGGCACGCAATGAGTATGTGTGACCGCAACTACGTAAGAAAATGGGCTACATCAGAAACGTGGTCACCAGCAGAAGCTTCAGACTCACATCGGGGACGTCGCACTCAGTGATGCTATGCGGTAAGAATTCCTCAAGTGGTTGCGCAAAGATAGACACAGCAGTACACTTGCAGACCTTTCACGCCTTTGTCGTCAACCGTAGCAGATCAAGATACGTTAGAGGGATTCTCGATGAAAGACGCCAGTGATCATACATCCCAGAAGATATAGCTGGAAGAATGCAACTTAAGCTGCTGGGAAAACTGGAGTTCTATTTACTACCTTTGGCGGCCTTTCCCCAAGTTCTGCAGAAAGCAAAAAGTTGTTGAAGTTCCCCGTCGGAGCCAACACCATTCGCAAATCTACATTATTCGAGTCATTATCGTGCAGGTTATCTGTGACGACATTCTTTCGTCGACAAGGGATGGCTACCTCATACAGAAGTTGCCTCGTGAAGGGAAGGTTATTGCAGATGAAAGAATTTTCTTGGGGTGGAGAATGACACTGGCATCAGCTTGTTGATTGGAGCTTACCATCTGTGGAAAGTTTTTGCAGGAGGAGTCACAAGGAGTACTGAAATTGCAGGATTTGTCGCAATCAACGCAGTGTTTGAATAGACACTGCAGGGCCAAGTCGTCAAAGTGACTTACTTGACTGCGGCATTAAAATCACGCTCAGTGTTCTGCTAGTAGAAGCGATCAGCGTCAACGACACAGTCTCGCATATTCCCCAATCATTCTGGCAGCTTGAAGCAGCAGCCATCGCAGATCCTGGTGAAGCACACTTACTTGCGTCGATTGCGAGCTTCCAAAGAACGACTGACGAGCAAAATCAGCGACACGTAATCACTTGGAAGAAAGATCAGAAACAGCTACTCAGAAGTGACCGTGATGCCGTGCTGACATGTCCACAAAATTTGGCAAAAAGACTACGGATGAAAGGTGTATTGGAGCGATACGGCCCAGTCGTCCGGCATTGCGTGGGGCAAGGTCAAGCTGAGATGCTACCTGAGAATGTGCGGTCTATCAGGCTAACTGTTATGTGCCACATCGAGAAGCTGCAAGCGAAGACGGTTTCACTTCTGAGCTCAAAGTCGTGTTTCACGCTTTGTCACCCACTCAAGGCAAACAAGCCCTCAACTACTGATTCGATAAAAAGGTGAATCACAAGTGTGGAGCTACACGTGAAGCCCCTTCGTTCGGTGATCGTGGGGAAGATTGACCGAAAAAGTGAAGTGTTCATTGCTCAAGGCACTTGGAAAGCACAGCTGCGAAGAAACAGAGAAGGTGCAGCTGGAAGTAAAGGTGAAAGGCATATCAAGACAGCTCACCTACATGTATACGGACGTCAAAGAGCCATCTCCAATGTTTCCGGTGCAATTTTCTGTTAGACCTTCATCCTAGTTTTTTCAGAGTTGAAACAACTATGACTACGAAGGTCGAAGCCCTCAGGACACTCGACGTGACATCAGGAACATAAGGTATCATCAGGAGCAGGTAGATGACAGGCTGATCCAATCTAGAGAAGAGCACCAATTAAAACTACGGGCGGTTCACCTTGACCAAGAACTCTTCAGCAGGAGTGTTTGGCCCTTAAAACAAGTCATACACGTCGACCCTGGTTAAGATGACATAACCCGAACTTCCAGAAGCTTTTAGGATTACCAGTGCTGAAATATTTCACGCAAGAATTGTTCAAGCAAGAACTCTGCAGCTCTGCTGAGGGGTGGGAGTGTGTAGAAAAAGGAGGAATAAACGCGTGCAGGCGAGCACTGTGCGAGAAAAAAAAGGAAGTTGGAACCCAGAAACTGCGTTCGGTCTTGTTTTTTTCCTGGATCGACAGTTTTTCTTTACACATATAGTGGGGCGTTTACCAGTATGCTATAACCATGGAGGAGGACAGCAAAATTGGTGCTCAGCGATGCAGAAGTGCAGAGAAGCTCGACTCATCAGATCCCTAAATAGTTGCTTCGCGATTTGCGGTTGAGCATAAAAAGAACGAACAGGAGAATGCTAGACGTGAAGTGCAGGCAGCTTAGAAATGGGTAGAACTTACAGCAAAGCGGAGTTGCCAGGAGGCCGATTGACTGACCATATGGAGAAGGTTACCGACAGTGCCGGTGTGACTCATACCTTCGAGACACCCTTTGTAAACAATTTGTTTGGATATATGCGTGACGTGTGTGAAAGAGTGTGGCTTATGAAAGACTTGACGTCAATAATTCGTTCCGTGCGTGAAACGTTGAGTCTAGCGCTGCCCCGTTCGCTCACAATACGTATATGCTGGCATAGCCGAGCTAAGCCGCTGCTAGATTTTTAACAGCCTTAGTAGCATTATCTGCGTACCGGAAATGTTATCTCTCAACAATTCACTAGGAAGTAACTTCACTGTTATAGTGTTCACATCCACATGTACTTACCCCGCATCCACTGGCGTAAAATAATGCGCAATTGTCATGTCGAATACAAAGGAAACATCTGTGACAAAAAATACAACCACATATAGCACAAGGTCATTTACTCACTAAAAAACTGGTGACAAAAGTTCTAGAGGTCTTGTGAAGAAACCATTTCGCTCGGTGCGCCAACCTCGGACACGTCAGTGACCGAGTCGCTGGTTCCTCATCTCTAGCTAAGTGATTTTGAAAACGTTAAAGTTGTTTCAGCCGTTCACAAAACCTCGACAACGAGATTCTGGATGTTCTTTTAACACCAGCCGCTTATTTTGTTTCCTCATGACTCTGTCGAAAGCGCCGTTTCCTGTCCGGCTTCGCGAAGAGCGTGCACTATTCACCACGAGTGGCGAAACCAGTTCACTTACCGATCGAAAAACGCTATTTGCTTATTGTCGTCAGTTCAATCGTGTCGCCTGTAAAAACGTTCATGCCAAATGAACAAAAAGTTAGGCATTGAACGTTATAACGATGTCTAGCACGAAAAGCGATACATTATGATGTGTCGTAGTATACTCGACTGCTGCATTGAGGACCCGAATTCAAATACCATCCGGTCCTGGCTATGCATTACTCGTTCAGTTTTTTCTCGTTCTGCATGGTAGTAGTCATGAATACAGGCGACAGCAGTGACGAACAACTAGGCCTCTAAAATTGGCTATTGTGATGTCAAAACATCTGACGCTGCAAGATCCTGATCATCGCAAAGAACGATTAAAAGCTAGCATCGAACGTACGCGCTCTGCATGGCAACATAGTAATACCACTACTACAAGCTTCTTCTTGAAATGTGGAGATCCTTAACATTTCCTTTTATGATCGAGTTCAACGCGATATCGATATCCTGTCTCTAGTGTGTACTTCAAACACTTAGTGCATGAACTTGCTATGCACCCTCTAAGTGGCCTTAAGGGAATAGGTGCAGTAATGCGTGTGCCTTGTGTAGTGGGTGACCGGCTTTCAACGATTAGCTCATTATGTTATTAGAGAGTTTTAGTATTGCGGAATGGCGCTACGTACGCATCACGCAAGCGCCTTGCGTTACGTGGCGTCGTTTGCCACTAATCGGCTTTTAGTACGCCGTAGTACCCGCGTACGTAACGAGCGTGAAGCGTGTTGCGCCATCTGGTAGATCAAAATAGAAGCACGTGTTGTTGACAGCCAATGTGAGCCAATCCAAGTGTTATAGCTAGATTATGGCCATATTTTAAGCCACAGAGCCGGTCGGTGCTTGCCTTCGATGCCGCCATTTTGCAAAACGAAGTCTCGCGCTGTCGCGAACTTGTTCGAGAGCGGCGCGATCACCTCATACGTACGCACGAATGCATCTCCTGCGTGCGTACGTAGCGGCTGCGTACGTAATGCGATACGTGCGCGTTGCGGTCTGCGCATGCGTACTACGCAGAACGTGGCGTCCTTACGTACGCCGCGCCGCCACGTACGCAGCGTACGCAGTACTAAAACCCTCTATTCACATGCTCTGTCCATCATCCGCTTATGTGACTGCTGCTCCATTCCGCAGACGTAAGCTTATGCAATTCTTTAAAGGTTCAGCACTAACAAACTCTACAGAATATCGTCATTTATTTTATCCCTGGCGAAGAGACTTTTGCCGCACTCGAAAACAAGAAGTAGCTATCACAAGGCTGCGTTGCCGGGTACCGAATCTAAATTTCTATAAAAACAGGTCTGCTCAGGCACCTTCGCCACTGTGCGCATTCTGTGATGAACTGGAAACAATGGACCGTTTCTTTTTGATCTGCAGGTGGTTTAACACATTGCGAAAAACCCTATTAGGAATACCTTTACGTGGTATTGGTATGGACATATCTCTGCCTGTCATTTTGTCTTTTGGAGCTTCCATTTCTGGTTTCTCTAATGCGACAGTATGCGCGGCCATCCGGGACTATATTGATAAAACTAATAGGTTGACTAATTAACCAGTTTCATTATCCCAACATGTCCACATAATTATATACGTATAAAATCAGATTATTGCTCAATTCTAAGAATAAATTCGTTTAAGTAAATATTTGTATGCATTACATTAAGCACCACACTTTCCTAGGCTATAGGTAATGTTTCTGTTATACCTCCATCATTCCAAATCTGAACAGTAAATTTTAAAACCACTCGATTCTTGGCCAATCCACCACAGTGGGTATGCGCCACTAACAATAGGAGAACAACAACAACAACAACAACAACACATGTTCTGATGCTCGAAGGCAATGTGTGTTTGTACCACGCATAATTACTTTGATATTATATGATGCATTATCAAGCTTGCATACAGGGCATGCGTGGTTGTTAAACTTGAGTTACCTTCACTGAGTTGCCAAGCAGAGGAAATCAGTTTCACTGTATTCACAAGCAGACGCGAGGCTTTGTGGTAGAACACCCGTTTTTCACGCAAACGACGCGGCTTCGATTGCTACTTGGATCAAGAACCGAGAACGCGTTTGTCGGTTCATGTGTCCACCTTTTTGACTGTCCATCCTCCGCATCCGAGGCGAAAGCGCAAAGAGCGCGCATGGGCTATAAGTAGTTGAGAAGCACACGATCATCTGTTGTAGGTTTAGGGGCTTGGCAATGTATATGTATTTTTAGGTTCACTACAGGCCTGACATTTATAGCCTCGACTGCTGCTGCGCTTTTGGAAACTGATTAAATGATGGTTGTGGGTGCACGCAGTGTACAACTAGTCATATCATTTTGTTGGAACACTGTGCTCCAGATACGATGATAAACAAGCATAACGAAGTAAATAAGCTGCATCTTTCATAACCTTCCTTAGGGGAGCTCATCGCAGTTATTTTCTGTTTCTTTTTTCTGCTTCTTTCGTTTCACAATGCAGTTCCACCTCCGCCTCCAAAAGTTCGCGCATGTGACAGAGCTATATTAATGCTTCTTGTTGTTAACCCTAACAGGGCCAAGAATGGAGATGCGCATCTTAGAACACCGTGTCTTTCAGAAAGTCAACGTGAATTCCAACATAGGGATCAATACGGATGCAAGCCGATGACCTATAGGCATGAACGAAACAGCATGACAAATTTTTATCAGACATCCCCATGATTAGTGAGTCCCCACTTGAATAGTGCTCTCTCCTATCCAGAAAAGCAGAAGCGAAATCTAGCACATGGTCGAGAAAAAGAAAAGACCACCGGACCAAGTGGAGAATATCTGAATTGGGTGCATCTGACTTGCTTTAATTTAATAGACGAGAATGCTCCTTGATTAAATATTGGTGGTGATACGGAAATATTCACAGCATATCCACGGAGTGAATGAAGATGAGGGAGCTGAAGCGTCCGTTTTTCTGTCTGTCTGTCTGTCTGCCTGTCTGTCTGTCTGTCTGTCTGTCTGTCTGTCTGTCTGTCTGTCTGTTCGTCCACCAGTCTGTCCGTCCGTTTGTTTCTCTGTATGTCTGCCTGCCCGTCCATCCACCCATTAGTCAGCTCCTACCACACTAGAGCCAGCCTTGGACGGATGGATGGATGCTTGGCCCCAATCATCATCATTTCTCCCGTGGGTATGCTGCGAGTTGCTAAATATACAAAAAACACTATCGCCGTCTAGTGAAATTGTTTCTAAGAACATACACACACAACGCCATCTAGTGAGCAATTCATAAAACTAACGAAGTGGCTACATAAATACTACACAGGAGTGGACGACCCAAAGCCTAAGGGGATTCGGTCGTAAAAACGGTTGATGCGGTTAATCTACCGTTCGGTAGATTACTGCCCAAGGTGCAGCCTCACTGTTGAAAAGAACGACGTCCGCAGCTTTCTCAAATAAACTCTTAAAGCTGGGGGCACGCTTTCCCTACAACCATCACGTTACATTCTTTAAGAAGCCAGCATCTGGCAGTGCGAAAAACTGGTCCTCCTTTTGGCGAAAGAAAGTGAAGCGATTAATCAGTTATGGAACAAGGCATACTGCAGAAGTTATACAGGTTGACCTGAGCACAACATGCGACTTCACTCGTGTACCAAATATCACTAAAGTCGAATACGTTGCGGACTGTGGCATAGGAAACCTTGAGACAAAAACGATGTATATGATAAGTTACCCCTTCAGAGTTCTGCACTGAGAAAAAAATGCTTTGACGAAAAAAAATCCATCCATCAGTTAAGAGCACTGTGCTTCAAGGCAAAGCTTGCGAATTTCTCTGGGAAACAAAGGTTACTCAGCTGAAGAAAACGTCATCTGCCATCAAGGTTGGTAACTGCGACGAGCCTATTCACAGGGCAGTCGCTCGACAGAATGAGCCAACAAGGGGGCTATTACGTGACCTACCAAGGGCGGTCAGTGCAGCGTGTGATCCTCAATTAATGCAGCGCACAATTCAAAATATACATCTATTGTTGGCCAGAGCACTCCAAGGCAAATAGAAAAAACAGAAAACATTTAACTAGCTCTACTACCCGAACACTGATGAAGCAGGCAAGCTGGTGGAATTCCATTTTTCAGGGCATAGCATTTTAGCATTTTGTAAGTCTTTTAGATATGTACAATCACTGCTTTTTGTCAGATAGTCTCTCCTAATCTTGCACGTGGCAAAATAGCTTTGCTCTTTCTTGACTATACCACTCGTATACACAATGTTACAAACAAGCCTTCTGTTGTTATGGTATACGATATGGTGTATCACTGCTCTTTATTGAGCGCTCTTTTTTAAGCTTTCAAATGACAGTATAGTCAGCACATTTTTAATCGCAAGGTATCATGTGAAAGTGGTACGACTTCGCAGTAACACACCCGCCATTTCTAAGGCCAGCTGTAGCTTCCTTTCCCTTCGTAGAGGTGTGGTGTTGTATAGCTTGCCCTATTTTGTGGCACATTCGCGGTCATAATAATGATAGTGTTCAGATGTGCCACAAAAATTTCTGCGGCACAAGCCCATTGTTAGGCTAACAGTTGCCTTGATTTTTAGTGCACTAGTAGTGAGTATAGGGATTGATCCATTGTATGTGGCCCGTAACCGTTTGTGATGCCCTTAAGCGTTCCCACCAATCCCACACGTGAAAAACTCAACCAAGAACAAGCACGCTGTTTAAAGCATGAAAGACATAGAGTGGGCAGCTATTTCTTTACCTTAAATATAACTAACAAATGAGAAAGCTCGGCAATCTCACCAACATGGAATACCTGTTCAGAGTACTCTTCTTTGAATGAAATCAGCAGTGTAATAAGTGACACTGTTATCTAAACTCCAGCGGTGAAATGCTCTTTAAAGGGTTGCGAGATTCTAAACGCCTTAGAAAGCATTGGACGTTGACTTTTTTTACTCGTTTTCTGTCCACCTTTGAAAAATGACAAAGCTGTGTATACAAAGGTTAACGTACGGCCATGCATACCTAACCCGAAACTACGAATGCCAGAGGTTCGGACGGATGTCGCATTCATCTAGGGTTAAAAAAATCACGTGCAAACAACACTGTCGGTGGTTATCCGTAGGGCTATTGTACTATTTTTTATCAGCGTGGAAAATGCGAAGAGGGTCAGCCAACTTACTGTCGCCAATGCCCGAAAAGTAAGAATATGGTGAGTTATCTGAACGTGATATCGTAGAAGGCATTATTCCACCAATATGACGACAGTGGCGTTGGAGTCCTGTATCCACGTGGACGTCGTTGGTTGTATGCAAAAATTATCATCTTCTTCACGACAAAAGTATTGAGCAAAATTCAAATGAAATCATTAATAAAAAGTTTCTGTCTGGAGTAAAAATTTAACCCAGGCTATTGGCATGGGAAGCAGGTGTTGTACCAAAATTCACACGTCTGCTAAGAAATGCGTTCAAAAGAACTTCCTCTGCTTGAATAAAGAATAAAAATAATGTTCACGCTTTACAAACACGCACGTTCTAGATGCAAGCTTCACAATACCACTTGTAACATGGCAGTAAAGTAACGTGTTAGAAGGGTACATTGCCAAGGGGTGTCACAAAAAGTCGTTCACATAACGACTTCGTGGTTTAAAGCCCGGCCACCCATTACCAAAGCACGCACGTTACTGCTCGTATTCACTTAAGATCACGCAGTGGGTGCATGTTGGGTTAGAAAACATATCACGCGAATAATTGCTCGTGGCTTAAAGCATGCTACTCATTACACAAACTGCAGCCATATGCAAGTTTCACCGGCACAAGCAACTTTGAAAACTATTGATTACGTCGTAGTAATCCACAATTTGACCTTCTCGAGCAACATCTTACGAAGAAAAGTATGCACTAAGTTGTTGAAGTGTGCACTAAGAAAAAAATATTGATATCGTGTGCAACTTTTAGAGGCGAAGCTTAAGCGTTCCCCAATTTATTTTCAGACTGCTCTTTCAATGCACTGAAAAAAAAACGTTCCCCCACGTCATGAAGGGGAAGCCGACGAAGAAGAATCACTGGCAAGTCTCTACGTTGCATTAATTATTGGCCGATCCGCTAAAGTGTATACGTGGCATATAATAAAGAAAAACAAACAAACAATTATGGGAACATCATTTCCTGATTTTTCAAAGATATTCGGCCAGAAAATCGTATTCAATGCTTCCATAAATTGTACCAATTAAGGTGTGAAGTGCCGTGGATTGCTTAGAATTTTATGGCGGGTAGAGTTTACCTGTTTCTGAGACTTAGTGATCGGGCTACTCCACCGCTGTGCGTCGTATGGCGCTGCCGCGTGAAGGGTCGGCTACTGCTCCCGACAAGTAAGTGAGAACGGAGATGGTTGTGCAATGGGCGAATTTACCCCTCGAAGAGTTTGCTGATGAATATGATTGGAAAACAGAGTCTTCGCAAAGGACAAGCGCCGTAGCCGGCAGAGTCAACCACCACGTTAGCACTTCGAGTAAGGGTGGGCACTGCATCACCGGGGCTCCCAGGATAAAAGGCGTGGCCATGAATTGAAAAACTGAGCAGTGAGAGCATCTCGCATGCCATCGAAGCTAAAGAAACACATCAATATTGCGATGCGACAAAGAGGAGGAGTTAACTTGATCGAAGTTAGGCTCGGGGTCATTGGAAGGGCTATCGTCGATGCGGTCGGGTGCAACCCGTCACAGACCAACGAGGACGTAATCTGTCCCAACTATATATATATATATATATATATATATATATATATATATATATATATATATATATATATATATATATATATATATATATATATATATATATTAGCAAAATAGCATGGTTGCTAGCACTCCTGATAGGCACAATGTGGACAAATACTCCACAATCAGGCTAATCCAGATTGGTTACAAGAACTTCGAAGTCAGCGCCTACAAAATGGCTCCACATAGCACGTGCAAGACTGTCATACGCAACATTGAAGTGAGTGATGAACTGGCGGTCCGAGAAGGTAACATTTTGAACGAAAGGAATGCACTAGTTTCACTAGTCGTAATCAATTTTCGATGGCAATAAGGTACCAAACTTTATAAAGTACTGCTCGACCTTGGTGAGATGTTTTCTCTACCGCAAGCACATGGACGTTTCCTCCTCATGTGGCAAGCTGGGACACTGAGCCTATGTGTGTCCGATTCCGGGCGAATTAATTTGCAGAGGTTGTGGTATACCCAAGCCAAACGAGTCGCACCAATGATCATCGAAATGGGGCCTATGCGCAGGACTACACCTTACGGCTGCTAAATACTGCTAGCAGCGTTTCCAGATACCATACGTCGTCTGAAGGTGAAGACGAGAAAGGGCCAGTGAGGAATAAAGACTACTACGACAAAGTGGCAGCACGCCCAGCAATGAGAAACCAGCGGCGGAAAGGCGTGGTCGTTCCAAGAGACGCTCCCGCGCCAAGAATAGTTCCAATACCAGAAGTCATTCGAGATGTAGTAGGCGATCCACATATCGGGGACGGTCTTTCACCAGCGGGGCGCAAACAGGCTTTGAATCACCTGGAAGACCTTCACACACTATGGAAGAAGATCACCCACGGCATTCAATTTTGACCGATCGAGTTCGAGGAGGAGTGCATAGAACGCTGGTAATGCGTGAGCAAACTCCAGAGCATGAACACAACAAAGCGAAAAGTGATAAGATGTCGCACCTAGAAAGACAAATTAATAAGCTAAGAGGTAGTATAGAAAAACTCATTACAGAAATGCGAGAAATTAGAGGGAGCTCTCAGGACCCCGTCCGAAATCACCAAATCTTAGCGAGCGATCAATCTGAAGTCCCTCAACCCATGCAAATTCCCAATGACGAAGGAGATAAGCAGAAATCGCGCCTATGAAGCAAGCCGTAACGCCATGTGAACGGGTACCTATGAGAGTGAAATCTGAAGTCAAAGAAATGCTCACAGCACTCAGCGATAACGCCAGGCAGATAAACGAAAGGCTGACACAGTTTCAGTCAGGTATTGCAGCTATGAAAGAGCGCCCTAACCAGCGAATTCTCAAGATTGAAGCATACCTTAAACGGCACGATTGTTGTAGCTCTGCCTCCCCCGGGCAATAAACTCATTGTTCAACACACTAACTCTAATAATCTTGATGATGATATGTGGGGTTTAACGTCCCAAAACCACCATATGATTATGAAAGACGCCGTAGTGGAGGGCTCCGGAAATTTCGACCACCTGGGGTTCTTTAACGTGCACCCAAATCGGAGCACATGGGCCTACAACGTTTCCGCCTCCATCGTAAATGCAGCCGCCGCAGCCTGGATTCAAACCCGCGACCTGCGGGTGTCTAACAATCTTACTTAACTGCCTAATGCACTCCAACGGAAGCACGAGGGCCACACAAACTAGTACATTTAAAATGTGGCAATGGAACTGCAGGAGCTACCAACATAAAAATGCGCCTCTACAGCAATTTATTCAACCTCACCCCGAGAAACCGCATGTTATATTACACCAATAAACGCTCATCCCCAATGTCACTTTGCCCAGATATCATTCGGAGATAAAGAATGTCGATGGTGAAAGTGGTATCGCAACCCTTCTTTTTAAAAGAGCTACATACATCAGCCACAATACATCAGCCACAGGTAGCAAAATTAAATAAATTATGACGGAAATCATTCCAAACTCATCGGTTGCTAATTAGAAGAACATAATTGTTCTCAATATATACAGCAGTACGAAAGAAATAGGCAAAGATTCAAAGCCCTACTTAACAAAGACGTCAAACCAGCTCGAGACTCTTCGCTAATTGTTGCTGGAGACTTCAACGGTCTCTACCACGTGTGGGGTACCACTACAATACAAAACAAGAGAAATTCTATGGCGAGAAGCGACAGACCTGGAGTTAACACTCATCACACATCCAGCATTCCTGAGTCAATGCGGCACATCGACATGTCGACACACAAGTCCGGGCTTCACTTTTGTGGGCAATGCTACGAAGCCCACATGAGCTAACTTGAACCAAGACTTTGGTAATGATCATATTATATAATGGATCGACTTACGGATTAGGCAAAGAGACTGCGCAAATTATGGGTAATAACGGGGGACAAATTCTACACAGTAAGAAAGGAAAGGTGAATTGGAGAAATGAACTTTAAGAATTGACTTCACAGCTGGGAGAGAACGTTGCACTGCTGCTAGAAAGGTATCTCAATATCTCAATCAAAGCGATGAACAGCCGACTAGCGCACCTCATAGAGGCTAAACAATGCCTACCTAATTGATAGAAGGGCCAGAGGCTAAACCGTAGGCTGCGAAAGAAAATTGCCGTAATCAATCTGGCGATAGAACAGCACTGAAAAACCCTCTCCAAGCAACAATAGGATGAGGTTTGACCCTACATAGATGGCAAAATGACAAAAAGGGGAACCTTAAGTCTACTCAGGCGCCTGTTAGACAAAACCAACATGAAATCGATTCAGCGCAACACGTTAAAAAATACTCTGTACGTGTCACAACATCATTCATCAAAGTCAGAAATTATTGCGAAGTGAGTGAACAGGTATCAATCCGTCGAGCACACACCACAGCCACCCCCTTTTTGATTGGGCTACACAGGCCCAAGCAACCCCATTTTCAATACTGGATACACATAGCAGATGATAGGGCGGCTTTATAACACCTCAAAAAAAGATCTGTCCCAGGACCCGACGAGATAACAAACGTGATGCTACGCAAATTGGAAGACAATTCTATAGAATATCTTTAATTATGGAGATGTTGAATAAGGTAAAGCTCTTCGCGAATGAGAGTGCGCTAACACAATTTTATTACCAAAACCAGGCAGGTCTGACGGCCTCAGAAATATACGACCAATTTCACTCATATTGTCCGTGTATACTGAGCAGACTATCTATAGGTACCTGGAAGACCACGACGTCTACCCTCACATGATGATAGGCGTCAGAGATGGTCTGTCTACGCAAGATGTCATGCTCCTGCTCAAGAACCAAATAATTTCTCTCAAGACAAGGAACACGAGAGCAATACTGGGGCTAGACATGGAAACAGCCTTCGAGAATATCCTTCCTACCCTCATACTCAGCATCATTTAGAACCTTTCTATGAGTAGTAACTTTAATCAAGTCATCCAAGCATTTCTCATCGGAGGAATAAAAATGCTCATGGCTGGGGGACTAAAACCTGATAGAGTGAACCAAGGCACACCCCAAGGAGCAGTCATCTCGCCTACTCTTTTCAATCTCTTGATACGTCTTCCCAGGAAACTCGATGCCATCGAATGCACAGAGTACGCTATTTGCGCAAATGACGTCGCGATATGGTGTACTTTAGGCAGCGACGGCAAAATAGAAGAAAAATCGCAAGAAGCTGTACACGTCACGAAGAGTAACTAATTCCCACTTGGCTCCAATGCTCACCCAAAAAATCTGCCATCTAATTTGGTTGCTGCACTTTGAGCAAAAACGTTGATCTGGGTATGCTATTGGAATTCAGCTTTAGTGCTTCGCGACGATCGTAAGAAAAATTATAGTCTGCTCTTTCACCAGCTAACTTATTAGGCGATACTGATGTGCTGCACATGCGTTGTAAGGTTTTCAATAGCTGTACGCTTTTCTTCAATAAAGCCGCATTTTCTGGCTGCAAAGGTGTGCACATGTGCCTCTTTCTTGTGTGCCAGGCTTTGCTGTCTTTTTTTCACGTATCATGAACCAACTAGCCGAGATATTAAGCTTTGCCTTTCAGTTCTATGGATTACCCGGTCTGAAAAATAAATTTTGATTCTGCGGCACGTACGAAGGGTGCTCAATGTTGACACCAACTTAGCTGACACATTAGGTTACGGTCAATATGTTGACAGCGTAAAGCCTCATTGCCCCCTTCGCGACGACAAACGATGGCCGTTACCCACACATTGTGGAAATGCACAGCGCTGCGTGATGGCGAGCCCATCATCAGGGATAATGCCTAAGGACGGCAACCACATGCTGGAACTGGAAGGTCTATATTGAGGTTGTCCTAGGAAGCCGTAATCTGGCGCAGGGGATTGCCCTTCCTTGCCACATGTATGGGCAGCCCAAAGTTCCCCTCACCTATTGAGGAGAATCGGCTCCTCGTGGCAATTCGTAATTAATATTCATGGGCCCACCAAACGAGCAACCGACAAGAACGCGGATTCAAGAACCTTACATAGCATCGACCGGCCGACAAGCCAACCGACTGACATCAGTCGGTTAGCCTGTCGGTTGGACATCAGCTTTGATTGCATTTATCTCAATTGAACGGAGTTTATCTGAAAATAAATCAGTCAAAATGTTGCGAGTTCTTCCTTTTATTACAACAACGGTTTCCCTTCAGTCGAGCATTGTAATGCTATCGCATTAAAAGATTTCACCACCCTGGCTACGACACCATACTTATTCTGATGTGGTGCACAAAATATCACCAGTGTTTTTACATATCAAATGTCACTGGGCAGCAGTGGTCTGTAGTCGCGTGCTGTAGTCCCCCGCGAACACTTAATTTCTTTGGCTATTCGATTAATTTTGGGACAGATATAATTGATAGTCGCTAGAATTCACTTCCATTGCCAGCTCGCTTACAACTGCATTTGTTCTCAGTTCATTTGAATTTGATTTATTTGTCGTAAATATATATTACTGCCTGCCCCACTTGTATAGCCAGGGCATATGAGGAATTCATGCTTAGGCTGGCGTCGTAGACTATTCACACCCGCTGCTATGTAATGTTCGCAAATAAAATGCCGCTGTAAAGTTCAAGCGCTGCTACGTAACATTGTTAGGTGTCTAATAATACAGAAAAAGTTGCCTAGTATATACGAGCTTTCTGATTTCACAAACATCATTCATACGACTCGATTCATCCTTCAATCAAATTTCGATGGCATCTTTCTTAAAGCAGTGGTTATTATTTCAGCATACCAAACCATCTCCAGCTGTTAAATATATTTCCGTCTCATCAACACAAGACCGTCGGTAACAGGATGACTTACTGCCCCGACTGTAGGAGCCATTCTTCTTCGCCAGTGGTTTCATCACTCCCAGCAATCTGTGTGGTAAAGACTGTAGGCCCAAAGAACCAATTTTTACAAACAATAACACGTGCTCGCAAAAGTCGCGCAGGCTTTCTGCCCTTTGGGCAGACATTTGCTGAGAGTATTTAAATTTGAACCTTTGGCCTACCGCACTCAAGTGCTCGTTTGCCGGTACTCAAAAGCTCTCAACGACATTACATTGATTTGCAGTGTTGAACTCGAGAGCATGTCACCGCAAATGAAAAACATGAAGATAGGCCTCTATTTATAGAGCATGCTAAACAACGAGACGTCACTTCTCCTGATCTCAACACCTGCATAAAACATCTGCCTTAAGAAATCGGCCGGAGAAGATCTATATTTTATCATTTTTCGAAGGAGGCGGGATTACTACTTTGTGAAGTAGAGTTGCCCTTGCACCCCTTCAGAACAACAACAAAAAATATTCGTACACTCAAGATTGACAATCGGGGCCCTCGCTTCTGCATCCAACTAACGAAACGCTCGCAGGTTTTCAAAATCCTGCCTGATTCCTCTGTCTAGGAATCAGTGTAACACGATAGTGAACCTTATATTTACAGACGCAATTGCGTTTATTGTGGGTTGTTTTGCCACATCCATGAAAGAATGAATGCTGCAGCAACGCATATTGGTGTAACGCGAAGAACGGCGTTGCAGCTTGACAGTTGCAGCACAGGCCTCAAACAAAAGCGCGCAGAAACTGAGCATACACAGGGCGAGCGCCAATTTACAACTGCCCCAGCTCCACTCCAAAAGCGCGCTGCTCACACAGAAAGAAACACGCATGAAAATAACCCACATGTATACACGGGGGTTTTAGTTATTCGCTTGTCAACATTTCGCTTCAACGCGGCCGCTGCACCAAGTGAAGTCACTTTTGTGCTCTCTTCAAGCTCTATAACTTCAAAGCTAGCTTGTGGTGTAAGCACAAGTGGTACTAAGCACCCAAATTACGAGATAATTGCACGTGCACAAGTGACCACGCTCTGCAGAGATGCGCGCGCATCGCAACGTGCAGGGCGACGACCTTTAAAGCACGCCCAACGACAGCTCCTCGAGGCATTTCGATACTAATGACAAAAACGCACCGAAGTCGCTCAGTCCTGAGCACGGCCAATGGTATGTGGTGTATATAAATAGCTCACTGCTATCAAGCTGGGCGATGTACGATCAGTTATTTAGTGGTTTCACTAAATAACTGTAAGATGAGGGGGAAAGGCCACAGCCTCTTACAAAGCCACTTGATTGATATGTGGGGTTTAACGTCCAAAAGCCGCCATATGAATATGAGAGACGTTGTAGTAGATAAATCCGGAAATTTCGGCTACCTGGGGTTCTTTAACGTGTACCCAAATCTGAGCACATGGGCCTACAACATTTTCGCCTCTACCAAAAATGCAGCCACTTCAGCCGGGAATCGATCCCGTAACCTGCGGGCCAGCAGCCGAGTACCTTAGCCACTAGACCACCACGGCCGGGCTACACAGCCACTTACGCAGGCTCTAAAGCGGTAGCATGTGCCATCGCGTTCTGACGAGGATACAATGCGTCGGATCATCGTGCGTCTGCAGAACCTCCTTGGTCTGCAGAATCTTGTTCTCCGATGCCATGACATGATTGCTGAAAAAAAGTAAGGGGGAGAAACCCCAGCGTCTTACTCAGCCTTTTACGCAGGCCGGAACGTGCTAGCGCGTGAGCAAGTTGTCGCGATGTTTCGACCAACTGTTGCACATGCGCAATAAGCGTGGTCACGCCACACGCAAAGTATTTAACTCCACCATAGGCTGCTTCGCAACTAAGAGGCAGCATAAAGAGAAACATAGGTACACGGCGTGCATTGCACATCCCCAGTATTTGCCTAAAGTATACCTCTCCATAATGGCGTATTAAAAGAGAAGACTGCCGCGAGAACAGTGAACTAGTATATACCATGAACTAGAGGTGGTTAAAGGTGGGAAGTAGACACGAAGCGCAAGCCATAAGAAAATGTGCGCGTGCCACCTCTCGTTTAGGCCTTGGAATGTCTGCTGGATGGCGGTGCTTCTATATGTGGAATACATGATGAAAAGATGCGATATGGTAGTACTTGGAGTGTTGACTTGATGGACGAACGGACACACAGACAGATGCATGGACAGATGCGTGGATGGCTGCACGGACGGATGGACGCATGAATGGACGAAGGGGTGGATGCATGGATGAACGCAGGGACGGATGCACGGATGTACGTGCGGATGCACGAACATACGCACGCAAAGACGGGCAGATGGGCGCAAGAACGGTCACACAGGTGGACGGATGAACGGATGGAAGCAAGAACGAATGGACGAACAGATGCCTCGCCCCACTCTCCATCATTCACCCCGTGGATATGCTGCCATTTTTTTAGACACAGAGAGCGCAATTGGGACTTAGTTTTCTTCGAGTGTGCGATGCAGCTGCGGGCTAGTTATCGAAATACATAGGAACCTATTAGTCATAAATTTACAAACATCCCACATGAGAGAGGCTGTGAGGCTGTGGAAGCGTATCAGTGGTTTCCGCTGCGAGCCGGTGCGCATGATAGACGTACAATAGGCCTCCGCGAAGCTTCAAAAATACTATAATGAAGTAGCAAGTGCTTGAACGCCTCAGCTTCATCACTATTTGCACTGTTGTGAAGTGTGACAATGTCAAAACTGTCCCCTTTAGCATTTAAAGCCCCCAATCTATCCGTAGAGGCGAGTTGGAGACGAATCTAGTGCTCTGGCGCACAGGAGCGCGTTTTTTTGCGATTCGGTTGAAAATGGGGCTGCATGTGTTTCATAGAACACCCTCCTCTTCACCCCACCCCCCCCCCGAATTCCAACCACACACAGTGAGACATCCCCACAGTCAATCCACAAACACGTTTTACTTCCAATAGAATTTTAATTCCAGAGGTGTGCCACTTCCTCGGTTTCATGCTGCAATTTTTTTAGGGGCGAAGCTCCTTAAAGCGGCACCCGTTCGTCCCTCGTAGTACGTAACATGTCTTACGCTTTGACCTCCAAGGGGGTGCCGGTGGGAGATTTCTCCTGTGCGTTGTTGAACAAAAAAAAATCGCAGCGTTTGCGTTAACTAAAAGCCAAATTATTCTTTCTCTCATTCCCCATTAGCAGCCATTGGCATGTTCCAGTAAGAAACGTTAGTAGAAGTAGAAGTGTAAGTGTTAGCTAAAAACCCACTTCTGCTGTCTCCCATTCCCAGTAGCGGCCATTGTTTACCTCCATGATTAATGTTCAAAACGACGTTGATTGATGAAAAAACCAACGAAAGACGCCAGATGTTTTCTAAAAGCAAAACTAAAAGACGCCAGATGTTTCCAAAGCAAAGCGAAAAGACGCCAGCTGCTTAACGAAAGACGCCAGGTGTTTTCTAAAGCAATGGTTTTATAATCAAAACCATATCGCGATACAGGTTTGCAGTTGACGATGCTCGTTGCCTTCGGTGTGTGCTCGTATGGATAAGGATGCCGAAAGTAGAATAAGCTTTTTCTAAACACATATACCATGAACTCGAGGTGGTTAAAGGTGGGAAATAGACCCGAAGCGCAAGCCGTAAGAAAGTGTGCGTGTGCCACCTCTCGTTTAGTCCTTAAAATCTCCGCTGGATGGCGGTGTTTCTATATAGGGAATATATGATGAAAAGATCTGAGATGGTGGTACTTGGAGCGTTCCATAGATGGACGAACGGACAAACAGACAGATGCATGGATGGACGCATGAACGGACGCAGGGGTGGATGCATGGAAGAACCCAGAGCGGACGCACGAACAGACGCACGAACAGACGCACGCACGGACGGGCGGATGGACGCATGGATGGTTACACAGACGGACGCATGGACGGACGGAAGCAAGAACGAATGGACGGACGAATGCTTCGCCCCACTCCCCATCATTCACTCCGTGGATATGCTGCCAATTTTTTTTTGCTTATTCTTCACCTTATTTGAAAATAAATCTTTCTGAATAGCTTTCCGATGTATCTCTGTTTTGTCCCGCTTACTTGTTGTCAAGCTTGCTTTCTTCTACTCCAGCAATATTTTTTGTCAGCGAAGGGCGAGTTATGTGTGAATGAGATAGTTCACTCATCAAATTGATCCCGCCCGTGACATACTCAGCCCCGCGATATCACCCAACGTCAAGCCTACATCCTCCCTTGAACTTTTCGTTTCTCTGGAGTGCTTGTCATGTGTACATGACATGAAATAACCTATAATAAAACATTTTAAGGAGGTCGATTCTATGAACAGTTCACATCCATATGCATGACCTCCGAAATAAATTAGTATAAAGTTTTTATAAAACATGCGGGTGCGTGGTTGACCCTGCGAATGGCGGCTTTTGGCTGAAGTGATGGCTTCTGGGACATCAATCGAAGGAGTGATGGCGTGTAACAAAGCTGTTCAAATGAAATATCAAAGCCTAAAAACTTATCATTCTACGAGAAGTGCTTCGGTGACGAAATTTAAGCCACTGGTGGGAAAGAGTTGTATCTTAAATATCCTATGCCAGCTTTCCACTCACGTATTTTCGGACACAAGCAATCCATCGTTTCTGACGCTCTTCTGTAAATGTCAATGAACATTCACAACAGAGGGTCAGAAAGGCATCAATTCTTCCAGTGGATGAGTCAACTGCTAAAGCTAAGTTTTTAATGGATATATGTGGGTTATGAATACCTTTTAATATATCTGTCAGGACACTTCCTTTGTACATTCAGTACGCAACAAGGAAAGGTTGGTGAAGTAAGAACAAAGTAATGCGTTCTTTTCAGCTAGGCTAAAAAGTCAAAGGACAAAGCCCCTGCTGCGTGAGATCTCCTTAATTCGCTTTATTCAGTGTCGACTCCGTTTAGAATACTGTAGGTTCTAGATTTTTTGATGCAATATTTATTCATACTGCAGTCAATAGCTCGCTCCTAATCACCATCAAGGTTGGTTTATTCTCCCTTGATTTGGTCTTAAGTTAATTTTTGTATAGAAAAAACTTGTTGCCAAAACGTCAATAACACTCAACAAAACATTTCCTTTTTAGACATACTCTAACGATGATAACAAAACACACGTCATTTACATGAACATGAATATGAGATGAGGTTGAAAGAACATGTACATTCGATGGTTCACACAAACACAACCACAAGAAAATACTTCAAGGTAAACAAGAGACACAAATAAAACATAAATATGTACATTTTGCATATTTACATGTTGGCCTGCCATTTATGCCAGCAAATCAACAGATCAGCCAACCAATACCAGGCCGGCCGAAAGACAAGTTTCACTCGTCCGTCATAGACCGACACAAAAGGGCAAGACCAGTGCCGAAGAAATTCCTCTTCACCGTGGAAGAAGAGCTCCTCCGACAAAACAGGCAGGAGCTCCGAGTACAATCGTTCCAGGATCGGGTAGAGCGTGCGGCGGTGGCGGCCCGCTGCAATCGCCTCGCAGCGGTTGCGCCAGAGGCAGAAAGAGCCGGCAACAATGAGAAGACAAGCGAAGCAGCCTCACGAATAACGCCCAGAAGAAACGAACCAATTTACTCTGAGGCAGCGAAATCCGGAATGTACGGCTCTCCAAAAAACGCGAGCAATGACACAATGCCTCAGAAAATGCTGATTTGTTTCCCGAAGGGAGCAGCTCGGACATGTTGCTGACTGGACTATTCTCCACCTTTCGAGGTGGTCGAGAGTGGGAAGCACACCCCATCCCAGGCGCCACATGAAGTCCCGGAGGTGTCCAGGCAGAAAAGAAGCCGTTAAGGTGCTCCAAGACACTTGTCTAGAGCCAGCACGGCGGGCTGGCGGGACCAACAGAAGCAACAAAGCAGCAGTTGTCTCAACTGTGTGGTTGTTCAAAACATCTATGCCAGGACAGCTCGACTTGACATGGCGAAAAAATGCAACAGTTGTTGCGTAAAACGCAGGAAGTGTTATTGACTGCAGCCCCCTGTTAAGTTGCACATTGGGCATCAAATGCCGAAGTTGAGTACGCAGAAAGTAATATGCAAGCGTTCGTGCGGAAGATTCCACCCCTTGCACTAGGCGCAAAAAGAAGCGCAGTGCCAGCAGCCGACCGCGTATGGACACTGAAAGGAAAGCAAAGCCTCCCTGAGAACGCTGCCGTCCCAGTGCCACGCGAGAGACCAACTCAGTGCCGCCTGACCGAAAAAAACAAACACAAAGTAGACTGCAGTGATCGCATGATACGTAAAAATGGTTGCACTACGTGAGAAAGGTACCAAATGCGACCGCAAAATACAGTCTGTGCAAGGTACCACCGCTCAAGAAGCGGGAAGTCAAAATACCGTGCATCCCGAATTTTCAGTCTTACTTCGAGAGCGTTTAACCAAACGGATTCGCAAATGCTATAGTGGTTGTATAAAATACCTAAAATACGAAGGGACGCGGCCAGCTAATGGAAAAACCGGCGCTAAACCTGGAGTTTGGAGAGCCAATGAAGAAATACCGGGATTTCGAGATGTTCAACGCTGCACCTGAAATGTCACCATACTGGGAAAATACACGCAGGCTGCGTGAAAAGCTATCTTCATCTGAAAGGTACAAGGTTATATCATCAGCGAAAGCTGTGACTTTCAAGACACCGCTAACAGGAAGCGAAAGACCCCGGACACGTAAATTCGCGTCAAGAGCACGCAAGTATGGCTCAAGCCTGAGGAAAAATATCAAAGGAGACAATGGGCATCCCTGACGGACCCCACGTGTTATAGAAAAGGCGGCACTTTCCCAGCCATCCAAAACTAGTGTGCTTTTCAGACCAGTGTACGTATTCTTAATCATTTCCACAAACGAATGAGAAAAGCCGAAGGCTGTGAGCACATTAAGGATATACGCGTGCTCTAGTCGGTCAAACGCTTTTTCCTGATCCAAAGACACAAGGATACCACGCGCGGATCCGACAGAGTATAGGCTATGATATCCCGTGTGGTAAACGACAACCTGTGTATTTCTCGTCCAAGCACTGATGAAGTCTGGTGATGACCTACCAGGGTGTTCAACAGACCCCTCAAACGTAGAACGGCTACAGCCGCGAATATCCTATAGTCAACGTTGAGGAGCGTGATAGGTCTCAAATCTTCAGGATTAACAGAGGAAGCATCACCCTTTGGAATAAGCACAATGCGCCCATCTCTAAAACTTTATAGAAAGACACCGTCCTCGTAGCATCGCCGGATTACCACGGTAAAGGTAGCACCAATCTCATCCCAAAATATCAAGTAAAACTCAACAGGAAAACCGTCTGGCCCTGGGCCGTTCCACGTTTCATAGATTTCAGTGCCGCCTATACCTCTTAAGCTGACAGAGGGATGTGCAGGCAATCAGCAGCTTCTTGAGGAATACCGGGCAAACTTCTAAGCATTGGCGGTGTTTAATGACAATTATTCCGCATGGCCGAACACGACATTGCTTCAAAATGCGCCAAGAAAACAGATCGATCACGCGTGGGAAGCCGCTGCGCAGGTGGTATTTGTGCTGTCAAAGAAACAGGTGGCTCTGATTGCCCAAAAACCGAATGTCTCGCGTAGCGCAGCACCTCGGGATGTGCACATGGGTTGTGTCTACAGCGCCATGCTGCTGTCGCCAGGGACGAAGCAGCAGTCAAGCGTTGAAAGCGTTCACGCAGTTCACGCTGCCACGCTCGCATCAGAGGAGAAGGCATCTCGACGCGAAAAGCGATGTGTAACT
Source organism: Rhipicephalus microplus (assembly GCF_043290135.1). NCBI lineage: Eukaryota > Metazoa > Arthropoda > Arachnida > Ixodida > Ixodidae > Rhipicephalus > Rhipicephalus microplus. Next base: position 103,910,295 of record NC_134704.1, on the reverse strand, counting down.
TTATCGCAGTATCAGCAAGCTGTTCAGAAACGCGTCGACGAAGCGAACGCCCCTCTACTGCGCAGCTCAGGCGCCATTGTGTTTTAAGTGCATCCCAATCTTCAGGAGCAGACGCCATGAGCGACACACGTATTGCGCGTCACAAATCTGATCTTGAGCGCGCGTCCTGCAGGACGCGAACATCAAGACGCCATGGCTTCTCCGAAAAAGAAAACGTAACTTCGAGCTTCAAGACAATAGGCCGATGATCAGATACGTACACAGGAGAAGGTGGGTAGAACGGAACGCATGAATCGGAGACAAAGGCCTCTAACGCTAGTGGGGTATAAGCCCGGTCGAGCCTGCTGGAGGATCGTCCATGTCGCCATGTCCAAACAAAGGTATTTCCGTGCACTACATTGTGCGAGTCTAGTAATGAAAAGTCGTGGACAAGGTGACGCATCTCGCGTGAATTCCAAGCAGACCGGTCCCAGCCAGGACCTTGTACATCGGTTCGCGTATTTAGAACGCAGTTGAAGTCGCTAATCAGAATGACATCACGACCGTCAAGAGAAAACACATCCAGGTCTTTCAAAGGTCATTAGACTGTCCAGCTTGTGCTGGCTCATACACACACAGTATCCTTAGTCTGAAAGAAACGTAGCTACAGTCTAAAGCCAAAACCTTGCCCATGGCATCGTAGAAAGCATGATGATCCTGTAATAGAGCTCGAATAAAAATAATAATACCTACTCCCGTAAAACGAGATGTAGCGAAAAAGAAATAACAATATAGGTTGACCTTTCGTTTAAAAGCAAGCACGTCGGATAGCGAGAAGAAATTGGTTTCCTGGAGGCACAAAACATCACAATTTGCAGCGTGCGCGACACTAACCACTTCAGCCTGCTTTGCCGGACTGCGAAAACCCTGAACGTTCAATGAAATAATATGCAATGTAGCAGCCATAATAAAAAGTAAAGACTAACCTGGACGCATAGTTCTAGACGGTGTCCTGGAAAGTGTCCACGGAACATTGCTCAACCAAATTACAACGCACTGTTCAACCCTCCAGAAGAGGGTCGAGGTTTTTTGGACCTTGGGATTTACCACGGTCATCACCGCGTTCATCGGAGCAAGAGCTGGAACTGTGCCTTCGCTTTGTTTCACGTGGAGCTCCCATGTCGAAGTCAAAATCGGCAAGGCTAGACAGTTCGATGCTACTATCCAGTCCCAGGCTTAAGCCGTCTTCCGAAGACGTGTCCGAAGGAGGTAAGGACAGAGCCGCCGGCAAGCTTGGATCCACATACTTGATGCTGGCAGCACTGTCCACGTCTCGGCAGGCCGGTGTAGGCACCCTTTGTGTTAGTGATTTTTTACGTGCATGACGTGATGTCGAAATGGTCGGAGCGGCCGCAACAGAAGTCTGTGGTATTTTCGCCACTGTTTTCCGAAATAACAGGGCTCGTAGGGTCAACTCCAACAGCAGCAGCCTGAGAACTGGGGTCATTTGCGCACTGAACATCAAGTGGCATCAGAGAAGAGACGCCGACGTCGTTTGCAGGGCAGTGCGTTGCGTCTTTCGAAGCGCACGGTTCCTGCACCAGCGGGGAAGCCGACGTGCCAAGCGTCGCATCGACAATCGTGCTTTCGTTGTGCGCTTCGTTTAAGGAACTTGTAGGGGTGACGCCAACACAGCATCGGTGAACTCCTCTGCGTCCCCCGAGTCGGTAGTTGGTTCCGTGGCCGGTGTCAGTGGTGGAAAGGCACCAGCGGCGGCGTCTGAGTAAGAGCAGTGGACAGGGCAAACCACAGTTGGGTAGCCGTCCCCGCTGCGTCGACACGGGCGGTCACATCCTTTACCAACGTTACCGTGCACACCGCAGCGACCACAATACGGTGTTGTGCACTGGGCTCGTAGATGGTCCCCTGAGCCGCATCTTCGACATACACGCTGGATACTACGGTAGTCAAACGTAGCACGGTGACCGGAGATGCGCAGATAGTTCGGCACAGGATTAGCGGCGTTCATCTCCATTCGAACATACCCCGTTCCAGTGAGTACGCCGCGTCACCCGCTCATCAAACCACTGGTGACAGTGAGCACCTTGCCATATGGGGATAACGCTTGGACGAGAGCTTCGTTTGAGACGAACGATGGCAAGAACAGGCAGGCGACGTTGGTCACTTGTGGGCCAACGGGAACGACTTGAACACGCTCGCCGCTAATCACCAGGCAGCCAGCGTTGACGATTAGAGACATGGAGGCCATGCTCTTCACGGTGACTTGGAAGTTTCGGGCTCCCTGATGCTGCACGCAGTATACCTCTGAGAGGCCTACTATTGAGGCCGTTGCATCAACGACGGTCTCGACACTACTCCCCGTAGGGACAACAACGTCGAAGACAAGCGCCTTCGAAGGCGTCCAAGACGCGATGGGCACCATGACTCATTCTGACAGACGCCCCTGACGTAGAACGACCAGGGACGTCCTTAGCACTTGCAAACCGGAGTCAGCAGCCGACGTGACGCTCCTTATAGCGGCACCCGTTCGCCTCTCGTCGCCGTTGTAGTATGTAACAAGTATAAGATTTGGACCTTCAAGGTGGTGCTGGTGAGAGATTTCTTCTGTGCGTTGTTGAACAATAAAAAATAGTGCTCAATGTACATGGCAATGACCGCTAATGGGGAATGAGAGACAGGAGCATTTGGGTTTTAGTTAACACGCACGCTGCGATCCCCATTAGCAGCCATTGACATATACATTGAGCACTATCTGACAGGAAAAGGTTGCTACGTTATACTCGCTGGGCGTAACCTCCTTGGTTTTAGAAAGGTTTAGCGAGCGCTGGGCCGCAGTGTCATGAATACAGTGAACTAGTATATACCATGAACTTGAGGTGGTTAAAGGTGCGAAGTAGCCCAGTAGCGCAAGCCGTAAGAAAGTGTGCGTGTGCCACCTCTCGTTTAGTCCTTGGAATGTCTGCTGGATGGCGGTGCTTATATATGGGAAATATATGATGAAAAGATGTGATACGGTGGTACTTTGGGTGTTGAATAGATGGACGAACGGACACACAGACGGATGCATGGATGGACGCAGGGGCGGATGCATGGACGAACGCAAGGACGAACGCACGCACAGACGGGCGGATGGACGCATGGATGGTCACACAGACGGACGCATAGACGGACGGAAGCAAGAACGAATAGACGGATGAATGCGTCACCACACTCTCCATCATTCACTTCGTGGATATGCTGCCTATTTTTTTATTCTCAGATCCCACCTAATCCAAAGCATTCACACGTAAGTAGTTCAGTACCTTTGCAGCGGCATGAAACACATGGCGCGTGGGCCAGATGCTCCCGGGGAACTGCTGCTAGCGGCCGCGGCAAACAGATGACTGTCCTATGGCATTATACTTCTGCGAGTTCCTTTATTATGCATTTTTCCCAGCGTTACGCTGGCATGACCACCAGCATGTTCAGAAGCGCCTACACGTTCAAACAACCGTTCTAATTGTTGGAGATGAAGAGTTCTGGTGGATACTAAGCAGCTCCAATTGACTGAGAGGGTCAAGTCCTCACAGAAGTTAATGCGGTCATTTGTTCTCTCATTGCCGCTAAGCGTGAACATGAATCAAGGCAACGTGCTTAGTATTTCAACAGTTCTTTTTTCTGTTTCGCAAAGAGTAAAGTTTCGTGACTTCGTTCAAAGACCCTGACCTTATTTTCTGGCCTGTTGCAGCGAATAATGATGTGTTCTGTCAAACAACAAAGACAGGACTGGTCCAAAGTATTCACAGCCGTAAGGGAAATGTACTGAAACGTTACCGTAGAAAAAAAGAAGAATGGCTAAGCCACAGCCATATTTTCCACTGGCAACGTTCTTTTCAACACTCAGCGTTCTGCCAAATAGCGGATCGTTTGCATACACTTACACCAGTGTCGAGAACATATGCAGAAGAGACGTAAATCAGAAAAATCAGGGGACTCTGAAGCTTTGCCTTTAAAAGCTGCAGACGATAACGATATTATGTTTCCTGAGCGTACTTCAAATATTCACTGCATGAAACCTTCTCAAACTGCCGAAGCAGCGAGGCACCCACTGCGTGCCCTTAAGAGAAAAGTCGCAGTAGCATGTGGGCTTTTCGTAGGGAGTTACGTTCTTTAAACTACGAAGTTATTATGATAATCACATGATGATCATCGTCATCGTCCTATGTTCTTACGCCCAATGCCAATGGGTGCTCGTGCCACGCCATATTAATCCAATATTTCTTGTGAACGTGTATAGAAGACACCTGCGTTTGTAAAGCATGTGTTACTGTCCCTACATTTCCAAGCAGAGGAAGTTATTTTCACTGCATTCACAAGCAGAGGCATGGCGGTGTCATTCCACTACTGGCGCTCGACTAGAACAGACGCGGGATGGCTCTCTCCTTGCGAGTAGAGCAAACAACCAACGCTGGCAGGCAAGAAAGTGTTTCATGCCCTCCACCGGGCTACCGCTTTTACGGGCGAAGCTATGGTCCTTATAATTCCTTATGTATGCTCTTTCTAGTATGATACACACATACAGAATATTGACGTGTTGTTATGGTGCCTCAGATACATACAGTAATTGCTTTTTAAGTGACTATGACACAAATATGAACGCTGAATCTTGAGAAATATTGGTGGGCGCTGCGAATGGGTTGGCCGTTGGGAGTATCGTTCGGCCACTTTAGTGACGTTCAGGGTACCGTTAAGGGTGGACAAACAGACAAATGTACAGACAGACAGACACGCAAACAGACAGACAGACAGACAGACAGACAGATGCACCAAAATTTTTCCGTCGAAGTTCCCCAAGAAAGACTATCGTCTTTAAAACAGAAACGCCATAACCTGTCGGAGGATAGCGCAGCGCCATCGAAACGCTACCCTGCTTAATGAGAGTGCATCCGGCTGCAAGCAGCCACGCCGCGACCGTCCGTTGTCCAAGGCCTGTATACAGGCTTTGACCATTTAACCAATGGTCAATACATCTGCCATGTCTTGATCGGCGTACTGTCGCTTGCGCGCGGTGAGAGGCGCAGAAAGTGAGCGCTCTGGCTTCGAGCTTGGACGCTTATTGGTAGTGCTGAGCTAATCGCGTAAGCCTGCTCACTCTTGTCGGCGCGCTTAACGCGCGTGGATTGTCTGCAAGGCGTAAACAGAGTCATATCGGGTGTCTCATTGAAGAGAACTTGGAAATACTTGGTGTCCGAGAGACAAAGGCGTGCAATATTTATTAAAAAATGTTTAGGCATTGTTGAGAAAACAGTGATTAGCCCTTCGTATAAAAGGTTTGTTTTGTGCGATTTTACGTATGAAGAGGCAAACTTCAGAGTAATCTGTGTGTACGCACCAACGAACCCTCGTGATCACTTATTCTTTTCCTAGAAATGTGTCATTATTATGACACCAATGGGCTACTGATTGTTCATAGAGATTTTAACTGTGTGTTCAGTGTAGATAATTGATTTAGCTGCTTAGAATGAAAGATGACAGCGCTAATTATATAAAAGAGAGTATTGAGAAGTGTTCCTTTCATGATCTTGCTTTCTTTGCTAAAGCTGAATTGCACCGTCAATATAGCCCACTTTCCGGGATCTAGTCACGCATGATTGGACAGATATTAGAGCAGTGAGTTTGTGATGGTAATAATGTTGAACCATCCTCATTCAGCGATCAGTCACTCGTTATGTTCCCTTTAAACCAAAAATGGCAGCATATCCATGGAGTGAATGATGGAGAGTGGGGCGAAGCATCCGTCCGTCCATTCGTTCTTGCTTCCGTCTGTCCCTGCGTCCGTCTGTGTGACCGTCCGGGCATCCATTCGCCCATCCGTGCGTGCGTCTCTTCATGCGTCCGCACGTCCATCTGTGCGTCCGTCCCTGCGTCCGTCTATGCATCCGCTCCTGCATCCGTCCATGTGTCCATCCTTTGGTGCAGCCATCAGTGAGTCCGTCCATGCATCTGTCTGTGTTTCTGTTCGTCCATCTATTCAACGCTCCAAGTACCACCATCTCGCATCTTTTCATCATATATTGCGCACATGCACCGCCATCCAGGGGACATTTCAAGGACTAAACGAGAGGTGGCACACACACTTTCTTACGGCTTGCGCTTCTGGTCTACTTTCCACCTTTAACCACCTCGAGTTCATGGTATATACTAGTTCACTGCATTCATGGCACTGCGGCCCAACGCTCGCTAAACCTTTCTAAAACCAAGGAGGTTACGCCCAGCGAATATAACGTAAGAGTACTACGCGGTAGGAAACACGAACTGGAAAAAGACAAGGACATGCTCAGCCCGAAGACAATGTCCCTTGTCCTTGTACCTTGTCTTTTTCCCGTCCGTGTTTTCTACCGCGTAGTACTCTTAGATCATGTATAACCAACTGGCCCAATCGTCCACCTTGATGACGTAGCAACCCTTTCTTGTCAGATAGTGCTAAATCTACATGCCAATGGCTGCTAATCGTGAATGAGATACGAGAATTCGGCTTTTAGTTAAAGCGCACGCTGCGAATTTTTCATTGTTCAACAACGCACAAGAGAAATCTCCCACCGACGCCACCTTGCAGGTCAAAGCGTAAGACTTGTTACGCAATACTACGAGGGACGAACGGGTGCCGCTTTAAGAAGCTTCGCCCTTAAAATGAGTTCTGAAATGTACATATATGTGGGGCTTCTGGAAATTAAATGCCAATATACTGAATGATGACACGTTGTTAAATTGCATCAAAAAACAATTACACACGCTTAACGCCCCAGCATTGAGAAACTGGTCAGGAAATCGGGACTCTTTTGAATTTACTGCGAAAATGTGTGCCATGGGTGAATAAACATTTTACGAGGAACGAGTGGAAGCGAGTACTTTAAAGAATCTACTAATGGTATACAGCAAAAAAGAAACGGTAGACCCTGCTCTTCATTACAAAGATATTAAAGATAATAAAAACAAACTTGAGGCCATCTATGTCACAGGATCCTAAGGTATGGTTGTATGGGCTCGAGCACACAAGTTACTTGCTGATGAAGTGCCGAATCAACGATTTCTTGCTACTGAAAATAGTATGCGCGTGCTGAAGACATCACAGAAATTGAATATAATGGTCAGCTAACGACTACACCGGAACATATAAAGAATGTATTTACAGAATATTATTGCAAATCCTTTACTAATCATATACCAAAAGAATCAACTTCTGAAAAACTTTTTTAAGGGTTTTGCCAACTCTATATTGCCACGATTCGGAAAGTGTATTGGTTCATATATCTGCGGAAGTGATAGAATAGTTATAGACCAATTTCATAACCGGAAATCTCGAGGGCCAGACGGGATAATGGCAGTGTTTTACATAATTTTTAAGGTGGAGTTAGCCGCTGTTCTGAAAAATGGAATACGCTGAATCTTTAAACAAGTGTAGCCTACCATCTTCATTCAAGAAGGCACAGAATGCTCTGATTCCGAAGATTAAAGACCCTGTAAAACAGAAAGGTGTGTCTGGCTATAGGCCAATAACATTGACGAGTGGGGACTATAAAATACTAATGAAAATTCTGTGATGTGGTTGCAAACAACCATATGTACACTGCTTAGCCCACACCAAAGCTGTGGAATAAGAACACGGTAAATTTCATATTGGAGTGCTGTCACGCTTACTTCAGAAGAGCTGGATGTTGCAAATTCATCTAGCGAAAACTTTTATCTAGTTTGTCATCATTCTGCTCACTTTTTAGAGCATGTTGGCGTGGGCTCTGGGATGCTTGAGGGTGTCCAGATGTCTTACGAAAATTGTTCAACCATGTATTGTCAACCGTCACTTAACTGGAAGAGTTAATGTACGTTTACCAGTAAGGCAAGAATTCCCACTTTCACCTTTATCATTCGATTAGTACATAGAAGGTCTGTGCGTGGCATATATAAAAATTCATATATACGCGGTTTCCATTATTGCGCGTGTGAGGTGTAGATATTGGCATATGCTGATGGTGTTGGAATATATTGTATCGATCAGGCAAGCATGCCCGCCTTCATGAACACCGAACGAAGGTTTTGTGATGTACAAGTAGCATTGTAAATATTGCTACGTAGCCGACGTATCAGCGGTCAGAAGACGACAACGAGGAAGTGGTCTGTCGGTTGTGCGTGCTGCTTCCATCTTAGTCGACGCCATACGCATCAGTTTGAATATATATTTTAAATAGACACGCCTCGTGTCATTTTTACGTAACATCTTTGTGGTGTACGTGCTGGGTACTTCCCCGTCTTCATCACGAAGCTCCGCAACAGCCGCATCATCATAGGTCCAACCATGTCACAGGTTGAACAACCATCGTCTTCGCCACCTGCCCCTACCGTGACTTCTACATACGTCGTTCTACCTCCTGCTCGTGATCCCGGTGTATTTTTCGTTCAGGATGGCGTTGACGTCGACAAATGGATCAACCGGTACGAGCGGGTCAGCGCAAGCTATAGGTGGGACCCGACTCTTATGCTTGCCAATGTGTTTTTTACCTCGATGGCCCACCGCGAGTGTGGTTCGAGACGCACGAAGCGGAGATTACGAGCTGGAACTCCTTTAAAGAGAAGATCCGCGAACTTTTTGGTGACACCGTTGGGCGGCAGATCGCAGCGCGGAATCAACTGGTGGCTCGTGCACAGACGTCGACGGAGTCGTACGTCGCGTACATTCACGACGTCATCGCCCTATGCCACCAGATTGACGAGCACATGAGTGAGTCGGAGAAAGTGGCCCATGTGCTGAAAGGCATAGCAGCCGACGCATTTAATCTTCTAGTTTACAACAACGTTGCCACCGTCGACGCCATCATTAAAGAGTGCCGGCAGTACGAAGAAGCCAAGAGCCGCTGTATTACTCAGCGATTCACCCGGCTGCCCAACACGGCCGCGACCTCATCGTGTGAAGCCGCCCGCCAGTCCCCCACGTATGACAACGTCACCCGCATTGTTCGTCGGGAAATCGAAGCCGCCTGTCCGGCTCCTCTTCAGCCACTCCTTTTCGCAACGCTCACCTCTGACCAACAACAGCCGTCAGTGGCGTTGATACAAGCTGTGGTGAGGCAGAAGTTTGCGAACCTCGGCCTTCCATCAGCACGTCCCTTGACTCGCCCTGAAGTCCCGTCCTACTCCCGAGGACACGCTCACCGTTCACCTCCAACAATGCCCTTCTGTAACCCTTCGGAATGGCGAACACCTGACGACCGGCTTATTTGTTTTTCCTGCAACCAGCCTGGGCACGTTTCTCGCTATTGCCGCCGCCATTGGTCAAACCAACCACGTCAGACTTTCTCTACCTCAGCGCTCATGCATCCGACGACCCCTCGACGTTCAGTCGCCGCACCCTTCAATTTCTATTCATCGTCATCTTACGAGCCTTCCACTGACGCCCATTCGTCCGGTCGCCGCAGCTCTCGCTCCCCGTCGCCGCTACGTCGCCATTCCCGCTCTCCACCACCTCGGCGCTTTTCCTCGCCGAGCTTCTCTGGACGACCGCAGCAGGAAAACTAGATATTGCAGCTTATAGAGGTGAAGCTGCAATACCAATGACGGCCGAAAATCCTCTACTGACGCTTCCCACGCACCATAGCCTGCTTGAAGTACAAGTCGACCATGTTCCTGTGACCGCCCTCATTTACACAGGTGCGCACCTGTCTTTTATGAGCGCTTCTCTACGCTGCCGTTTACAAAAGATTACGACGCCATCTACGACGCAGGCAATACGTGTTGCCGATGGCGGTACTGTACCAGTAATCGGAACGTGCACTGCTCATGTCAGCATTGCCGGTCGTCACGCCGTGGTCCTTTTTGCCGTGCTAGCCTGCTGCCCTCATGACCTCATACTTGGCCTTGATTTCCTTTCGGCACACTCGGCCTTAATCGATTGTTCGTCTGGTACCCTCAGCCTTGATCTACCAATCTTTGCCGACTACTCTGCAAAGCCCACCAGCCGCTTGAGCCCAACCACTTTCATTCGCCTGCCACCTCGAGCCAACACGTACGTGTCTTTGTCATCGACCCCTCCCGTTCCTGACGGTGATTATATCGTTACGCCAATTACGGACGTTCGGCTGACGCGCAGTGTTACTGTGCCCTATACCATCGCGACCATAGCGGATAACTGTGTGTTACTTCCGCTCCTTAACTTTGGTTTCACCCCTCAAGTGTTGCCCTGCCAGATGTCTCTAGCCCAGCTAACTGCCATAACAGAGGACGATGTCAGTGTTGTCGCTGTATCTGCTCTTGATCAAAGCGCAGTCTCACGGTCACCCAGCTCAGACGATGGTATTTTTCGAAACATGATTGGATCGGAGCAGTCGCCTCACCAGGCTGACGCTCTCTGCCAAGTTTTGGCCTCATACAGTGACATTTTCGACACCGACGATCGTTCCTTGGGCCAGACTAAAATTGTCACTCACCGAATCAACACTGGTGACTCTGCGCCCATTCACCATCGGCGGTACCGCGTGTCAGCGTCCGAGCGAGAAGTGATTCAGAAAGAAGTGGCCAAATGCTTACGAAAAACGTAATCGAACCATCAACGAGCCCTTGGGCATCTCCCGTGGTATAAGTAAAAAAGAAGGACGGCTCATGGCGTTTCTGCGTTGATTATCGCCACCTCAACAGAATTACCAAAAAAGACGTGTACCCTCTACCACGCATTGACGATGCCCTTGATTGCCTCCATGGCGCCACCTTCTTTTCATCCCTCAACCTGCGATCTGGCTACTGGCAAATTGCTGCAGATGACATGGACCGATAAAAGACCGCCTTTGTTACCCCGACAGTCTTTACCAATTCAAGGTCATGCCATTCGGGCTCTGAAACGCTCCAGCGACCTTCGAGAGAATGATGGACACGCTCCTACAAGGATTTAAATGGTCGACATGTTTGTGTTACCTGGACGACGTGATCATTGTCTCACCTACCTTTGCAACCCACCTTGAACGCCTTTCGACCATTCTATCCATATTTCGACGGGCCGGCCTGCAGCTCAATTCCTCCAAGTGCCACTTCGGTCTTCGTCAGATTACCGTATTGGGTCACCTTGCTGACGCTGCCGGCGTACGGCCAGACCCGGCGAAAGTACGCGCTGTAACAAACTTCCCAGTCCCAGGCTCTGTCCATGATGTTCGCAGTTTTGTGGGCCTCTGCTCCTACTTTCGCCGGTTCGTGAAAAACTTTGCGGCACTCGCACGGCCACTCACCAACCTTCTCAAACAAGACGTCCCATTTTCTTGGGGCCCTCCTCAAGCTGACGCCTTCTCTCAGCTAATCACTGCTCTAACGACACCTCCTATTCTTGCACATTTCGACCCCGATGCTCCCACAGAAGTACGAATAGACGTGAGTGGTCACGGAATTGGTGCAGTTTTGGCGCAAATTCAGCCGGGCAACGACCGTGTAATCGCGTACGCAAGCCGTCTGGTTTCTAAGTCTGAACGCAATTATTCTATAACAGAACGGGAATGTCTCGCTCTTGTTTGGGCGGTTTCGAAATTCCGTCCTTACTTGTATGGCCGCCCTTTCCGTGTCATCACAGATCATCACGCGCTGTGTTGGCTTTCTTCTCTGAAGGACCCCACTGGACGACTTGGTCGTTGGGCATTACGCCTACAGGAGTATTCCTACTCGGTTGCTTATAAGTCTGGACGTCTCCATCTGGACGCCGATTGCTTATCCCGCTACCCTGTTGATCAGCCCGACGAACCAGACATCGAGCCTAGCCTCAGCGTCATGTCAATGTCCCAGTTTCTTCAGATTGGTGATGAACAACGTCGTGATGCTTCTCTGCGACAACTTATTGACCGTCTCGAATCTGCTCCGAACGACACGTCACTTCGCATGTACGTCCTCATGAATGGCATGCTGTACCGTCGTAGCCTCCAGCCAGATGGCGCTGAGCTCCTTCTTGTCGTGCCGAAAAATTTGCGTTCAACCGTCCTGCAGGAGCTTCACGATGAACCAACTGCTGGTCATTTGGGTGTATCTCGGACGTACGACCGCGCGGTCTCACCCGGTCCGTTCGCCGTTACGTGTCCTCTTGCGATAAATGCCAACGTAGGAAGCGACCTATTGCGCCCCCGGCAAGACTTCTTCAACCGATCTCCATCCCAACCGAACCTTTCTTCCGTGATGGTATAGATCTTCTCGGTCCTTTTCCCGAGTCAAAATCGGGCAACAAGTGGGTCGCCGTTGCTATAGACTACGCGACTAGGTACGCCATCACTCGAGCGCTCCCCACCAGCACCGCTACTGACGTTGCGGACTTTTTGCTCCACGACGTCATCCTACACCATGGCGCTCCTCGCCAATTACTCACGGATCGTGGCCGTGCATTTCTGTCCCGTGTGATCAACGATCTTCTGCGCTCTTCCTCGACGCACCACAAGCTGACCACTTCCTACCATCCCCAAGCAAAAGCCTTACCGAACCGCTAAATCGGACCCTAACGGACATGCTCGCGATGTATGTGTCGTCCGACCACCATGACTGGGACCTGGCGCTACCTCACGTGACCTTCGCGTACAATTTTTTGCGCCACGACACCACTGGTTATTCACCCTTTTATTTGCTTTATGGCCGTGATCCGACGTTACCACTCGACACCTTACTTCCAACCACTACAACGCCGTCAACCGAATATGCACGCGACGCTATTGCTCGTGCCGACCACGCACGTCAGATCGCCCGCTCTAGACTTTCGGCTTCGCAAGCCACCCAGAAAGCCATCTACGACAGCCGGCATGCTGACGTTCACTTCTCACCCGGTTCTCTTGTTCTCCTGTGGTGCCCAGTTCGTCGAGTTGGCTTATCAGAGAAGTTATTGTCTCGCTACATGGGTCCTTACCGTATCACCCGCAAGGTAACCGACGTCACCTATGAGATCATTCCTGCATCTGAGACCACAAGCCTGCCTGCAACCACACCCAGTGATGTTGTGCACGTCAGCAGGCTAAAACCTTACCACCTGCCTACTGAAGACCGTAGTTAATGTGCACCGAGACGGCGCTTTTACCGCCGGGGGGGGGGGGGGGGTAATGCTACGTAGCTGACGTATCAGCGGTCAGAAGACGACAACGAGGAAGTGGTCTGTCGGTTGTGCGTGCTGCTTCCATCTTAGTCGACGCCATACGCATCAGTTTGAATATATATTTTAAATAGACGCGCCTCATGTCATTTTTACGTAACAATATAAACAAGTGTGCTGGGCTGTAGCATGAAAATTGGGAAGTGTTCCCAGTGGTGTACGAACGAATTACATGGTCAAACAAAGCAAACATATACCTCGGTCTTCCGCTAAACAAATATAAGAACAACGATGATCTGTGGGCCGCACAACCAAAGGGCTATCTTTTCTGACACAGAAATGTGGAGGCCGGGATATGTGCATCTTAGCTTACGCGACAATATGCAACGTCTTCTAGATGTCATGGCTGGTTTACTTGTCGTAAATACTGTCGTGTTCCAGAATAAAAATTCAAAAGATTCATAGGCATCTTACTGTTTTTGCGTAGCTGTCCGAGTACGAACGAAGAATCGCAACAGCATTTTCTTAAATTAAAGAATCGGCCCCTTATCTGCATATTACACTGCAAATGTCGTCGAAAGACGATAGCCTTGCGTCTGGTGAGAGAGTGATTAAACATACGCTAGCCACGCAAACGACCCGGACATGATTTCCGCTCGGACCCAAACAACTCGGATTCGATCCCAACTCGGACGCAGGATTTTTTTTATTAACGATAGCGTTAGAGAGCTCGTGTAGCAGAGATTACACCGTAGGCGTCTGCACTGTTGGTTGAGAGTGAAAAATCGTCCGTGGGCGAAAAATCAAGAAACAAGCTAATAAAATAAAGAATAAAATTTTCAGTCCTATTGAGGATCATACCCGGGCCACTCACGTGGCAAGCGGGCATTCTACCACAAAAAAACGACGCTACTTCCAGCTGGTGCGGGAAAAACACTACATAAATGCAATGTAGTGGAAGGAGTTGGCTCAACGCATTTTCTTCAACAGGTGTCATAACGGAAACGAGCCCATTCGGCGATTTGTAGGCGCATATGGAGGGCCATCAAACTACGTCGAAAAAGGCCGGAACAGTGCAGTCATCGCCGCTAAACATACACAGAAACTATCAAACAGTTCTAAAAATGAACAACTATGTCCATCTAGTGGAAAACATATCATGCCTTTCCAGAGGCCTTGATGAAGCAAACAGCAGACGGTAGATAATGTGCTGCCATCTGTAAGGAATCATGAGACTCTTTATGCGCCTTCAAGGAAATGCCATTTCAAAGCACTACGGGCCGGATTTCGCTGTCGCGTTCAACTCTGAAAGGCGAAGCATAAGGGCCCCCATTTTTTTATCTTCATTTCCAACGTTCTCGAGTTTTCGGTCACGCACAAGATGGTGATTTGTCGCTCAGAACCAACGATGCCGGCACTGAGGCTGGAATTTGTCTGAAACAAGCTATTCAACGCTGTCGCAATAAAAGTCATAGCGTACTCATCAGAGGTACGTCTGGGTAAAACACACATGTCAGGCCTCAAATTAATATGATCAGGAAGCTACTTAAAATCGGACTAATTTAACTTCGAGAAAGAAGCATCTGGTTTTCCACTAGTTCTGTCTGTGCGTCTCCAGTAGAAGTAACAAGTTCCTGCTCTCTTAACGTTGTTATATATATTCTACGAAAGATGGCTTGTGCCGTGCTACAATCTCCGGCGGTGTATATTTCCTTTATATTGATACATAACAGCCGCTAAACATGGCTGCAAACACAGCTGGAAATCTGTGTGCGGTAAATACATGATTAAACAAGTTACTCGTAACATTATTGGTGGAGGTGCGGGGTAAATTGAGATGGAGAGAGCCAGCTGAACAGTCTATGAGGGCAGAGTGCGTGGCTAGAAAATCCATACCGAGAAGGAGTTCATGAGGACAATGTTCGATAACGGCGAAAAGAACGACAGTGCTTCTCTCCCCAATGCACACTCACGCAGAGCAGATGCCAGGAATTGCGGCAGTTGCTCCATCGGCGACTCGTACAGCTCGGTTGAGGGCGGACGTGACAACTTTTTTAAGTCGGCGGCGAAGCTTAGCACTCATAACGGACACATGCGCTCCAGTATCTATCAATGCACTGACACGAACATTGTCGACAGTAACGTCCAAAAGGTTCCGGTTCGTCGTTAATGTTAGGCGAGGATTTCTTACGAAGGTCGTCAACGCAGCTCCACCTCCGAAGCTGCACGGCCTAGTTTTTCTTTCGGAGGTGCTGCGAATAGGTCGGGGAGGCAGCACGGCGTTGTGGGGGCGACCGGGAGTGACGACGAGCAGGGGACGGTGAGCGGTCGTAGCGAGGTCTGCTCTGAGATGCTGCAGGAGCGGAAAATGTTGTCGGCGTTGATGGAGAAAGTGATGGGGACGACTGGCGAACAGAAGTGGCGTGATACTGAGGTGCGTAATGGGACGGTGGAGCCCAGCGGCTGCGGCAGTGACGAGCGATATGACCAACGCGTCGACAGTTAAAACATATGGGCCTGTCATCAAGGGTGCGCCATTCGGACGGATTGCGTTGTATGCGATGAGCAGAAGGGGGCGATAAGGAGGCTCAGCAGAGTATACGACAGGGACAGGATGTAGGCCAACATTCGATAGCTTTTGATGAACGACCGCTTGTATCAAAGAGATCGTGGTCCGGGAAGGTGCAGGCGTCGGTAATGGCGCGGCTACCGGTTGTGCTGCCTCGAGCTCTCGACGAATGATGCGTGTAAGGTTGTCACATCAAGGGGCCTGGTGGAAGGTGTCGTCACACGAAGAAGTGGCGGCTGTGTTCGGAAGGCGCACGATGCTTTGGGCTACGTGGCGGGCTTTAGCTTGTCCGAGACGTCGGCATTCTTTAGGTATGGCGTCGATGCTCGAGACGTTGTTAAAAACCGGCAGGTTGAAAGCATCGTCAGCAATGCCTTTCAAGACGTGGTTAACCTTTTCGTCTTCTGACATGTACTGGTCGGCCTTGGAACAAAGCGCCAAGACGTCAAGAATGTAGGAGACGTAGGATTCTGTAGAAGACTGGGCACGTGTGGCAAGAGTCTTCTTCGCAGCGAGCTGACGACCAGATAAATCGCCAAACAGGTCGCGTATCTTTTCTTTGAAGAGATCCCAGCTCGTTATGTCGGCTTCGTGGCTTTTAAACCATGTTCGGGGAGTGCCGTCCAGGTAGAAAAGCACGTTGGCGAGCATGAGCGTGGGATCCCAGCGGTGAGTAGCACTGACGCGCTCGTACCGGTTCAGCCGAGTGTCAAGATCCATCGTGCCATCACCGGAGAAAGTGCCGGGATCCAAGAAGCGGTGGCTTGGACTGATGAGGGTGGCGTAGAGGAAGTACCAGCAGTCGAAGCAGTCGAAAGGTCGCCGATGGCTCCACCGCTGCGCGTCTCCATCGAGGTACGGGGGTCGTCCACCTCCACCAATAATGTTACGAGAAACTTGTTTATTGATCTATTTACAGCGCACAGAACTCGTCGAGCAAGATGGCGCCAGTCCAGCATCAAACTAAAAACACACTTCATCCTCCTCTTTCATGCAGCCGTGCTTAGCGGCTGTTATGTATCATAACCCCCGGTGGTTATGCCAGGTGGACCACAAAGGATGTCCGCAGTTTTGTGGGGTTGTGCTCATATTTCAGACGCTTTGTTAAGAACTTTGCGACCATTGCACGCCCCCTCACAAACCTCTTGAAGAAAGACGCCTCATTTATCTGGGGCCATGACTAAGCGTCATCGTTTTCGCAACTTACGACACTGCTTAAAACGCCACCAATCTTCGCTCACTTTGATCCATTAGCCCCAACCGAGGTTCACACGGACGCCAGTGGACACGGCATAGGAGCTGGGCTATTGCAGCAACAACAGGGACACGACCGTGTTATAGCCTACACAAGTCGACTGCTATCTCCAGCTGAGTGCAACTATTCCATCACGGAGCGCGAGTACCTCGCCCTTGTATGGGCAGTCAACAAGTTTCGTCCATACCTGTACGGGCGCTCATTCCGTGTTGTCACGGATCATCACGTGCTCTGCTGGCTAGCCTCCCTGAAGGACCCCATGGGACGTCTCGCTCGTTGGGCCCTACACCTTCAAGAGTACACGTTCTCTGTAATGTACAAAACAGGGCGATTACATCAGGATGCGGATTGTTTATCCCGCTACCCTGTTGACGAAGCAACCGATACTGACGCTATCACGGACGTTTTTTCCGTGTCGCAGCTGTTGAACATTGGCGAAAAGCAACGTCGGGATGCTTCTTTACGAGCCATCATTGACAAACTGGAGTCAATGCCTCGCGACCCGTCCCTATGAATGTTTTTGGTGAAAGACGGGATCCAATATAGCCGTAACCTTGATTCATTTGGATCAGACTTACTTCCTGTCATCCCAGTGCACCTGCGTTCCACTGTCCTGCACCAACTTCATGACGCTCCCATGACGGGCCATTTGGGCGTTTCTCGCACATACGATTGGGTACAACGTCGGTTTTTTGGCCTGGACTTGCCCGCTCTGTTCGACGCTATGTCACCGCTTGTGAGCCCTGTCAGCGTCGCAAAACGCCGTCTGCCCTCCCAGCCGGCTACTTTCAGCCGATCGACGTTCCCGATGAACCTTTCTTTCGAGTTGGTCTCGACCTGTTGGGCCCTTTTCTACTCTCCACAGCCGGAAATAAATGAATTGCTGTTGCCACAAACTACGCGACGCGGTACGCAATCACACGAGCACTCCCGACCAGCAGCGCTGCCAACGTTGTGGACTTTTTCTGTACGACATTTTTTTAACTCTCCCTTTCTCTTTCAACCCACTATTCCCCAACCCCAGTGTAGGGTAGGATACCGGATACTAGCATCTGGTTAACCTCCCTGCCTTCCTTTTTTCTCGTCTCTCGCTCTCTCTCTCTTCTGTACGACATAATATTAGTGCACGGTGCTCCCCGCCAACTTCTCACCGACCGTGGCCGCACGTTCTTATCAGCTGTCGCTCATGAAATCATGAGGTCTTGCCATACCAAACACAAATTTGCTACTTCGTACCATCCGCAGTCAAATGACCTCACGGAGCACCTTAACAGGACCCTAACCGATATGCTTGCCAAATACGTTGCGCCAGACCACCAGGATTGGACATTCATTTGCCGTATGTGACGTTCGCCTACAATTCATCTAGTCACAACACTGCCGGCTATTCGCCCTTCTATCTCCTAAATGGCCGGGACCCAACTCTACCCTTAGACACTTTACTACCTGCGGCCGCTGAATATGCCGGGGAAGCCATTGCCCGCACCGACCACGCGCACCAAGTCGCCCGTAACCGTCTACACGCTTCACAGGTGCACCAACAACAGCTCTACAATTCTCACCATAGGGACGTGCACTTTTTCCCGTGTTCTCTCGTGCTCCTCTGGTCACCTGCTCGGCGTGTGGGACTGTCTCAAAAACTGTTGTCGCCCTACACTGGACCATTCCGAATCGTTCGCCAAGTGACAGACGTCACGTACGAGATTGTTCCAACCTATCCAACAAAGTCTTTGTCAGCTCCGAGCGACACCGTTCACGTGACTCGGCTGAAGCCTTATTACCCCCCTTCGACATTATCTGCGTAGATTTAGCATCGGGACGCTGCTTCTACCGCCGGGGGTTATGATACCTAACAGCCGCTCAACACGGCTGCATGAAAGAGGAGGATGAAGTGTGTTTTCCGTTTGATGCTGGACTGGCGCCATCTTGCTCGTCGAGTTCGGAGTTCTGTGCGCTGTAAATAGATCATTAAAAAAGTTACTCGTAACATTATTAATGAACCCTCATACGTGGGTTTCTCCTCATTCATAACACATGGGAAATCAACAGATGAAGCTGTTGGTTTAATATACATCACGTCATCTATGAAGACTACATATTGCTTTGAAATGACCAAATACCAGGTAAACCTTGCGTAACTCCTCTGTTAGCCATCGCAGAATTTGCTTGAGGGATTCATAATAAGGAGACATGCAGAGCGGAAAAATGAAAGTAAGTTAGTTAACCTGCTCTGATGGGTCCTGCCTGAAAGGAGACTGACCATTGAAAGTAAAGTTGGCGTAGTACAGTTTTCTGTTACACGATACCTACAGAGCTTATGACGCGAGATAGTCATAAAAATTCTTAACAAAATTATATACCATCTCCCTGAAGGGAGCCCTGATGTTAAGCGAAGCAGCAGAGGTACGCACGGGGTTGACCTGGTTGAAACGGGCGTCGACGCAGGTGTTGGATGAAAGGTTTCAAGGAAAAATTGGTGCAGCGTTTACTCGAGTAAACGTTTGAAATGCAAGGACACGGGAGGCGGCTTAAGTTTTGTGTAAGTTTCATCGCAGATAAACGAGCCGAAAGAGTGTTTCCACTCGACCTGTCGCCGAACGTTGTGGGTGGTGGAGAGGGTGATGCGATATAGAAGTGTATTGCGAGTGGGTCAAGGAATCGGAAGCTGCGGACGCTGCGGCAAGCGTGCTGCGTGTGAGCGAGAGTGACACAAGCGCGCACCTGCAAAAGAGGCGTGTGAGGGAAGTGTGACGTCAGCGTGCAGCTGCAGCGTTACCTACTTGGCACCGCTCCTACATCTGCAGCGAGGGGAACGCATTGCGGCGCGTTTGTACGCACGCGCGTAGGTACGGCGTTACACACGTGAACCAAAAAGCTGCTTCGCGTGTAATAGGTAACTTGGTAACGCATAGCCTTTGAAGTGAAAAAAACGGAGCAATCACTTGTTCACAAATCATTTTTTTACTAAATGCGTGAAAGTTTGTCGCGTACTTGAGGAGGTGACATACACCTCCGACATTGTAGTATTATATTAGCTCTTTTCTTCATGAACTGTTACTACCTAAATGAATGGTAGGACGTTCATTTTAGTCGCGCAGACATTATCAAACCTCTTGAACCAAAAATTTTCAGGAGCACTCGATGGAATCTCTCTAGTAGCTATTACCTATGGTGTTCTTTCAAGCGGAAAGACGCTCTTAATAATATACCTTAATGCAAGAGAGATGAATGCAATCGCGACACGTAAAGCAACGATATAGATTTCGCCTTTGGGTTACTTTAGGCAAACAAATAGAGACCCTGTGCGCATTTGAAAGCTGCCCGCGCAGCCCGGTGTTCACTACTCTCACCATTCACTTCATCTGCTTGCGAACACGACGATGTCGCTGTCAACCAAACCTTGATGCCATCCGTATAGAGTCATACAATGGCATGTGCTTTGGCAACAAAGAAAAAACACATTATAATGTGCCAGGGAATAAATTTCAGAGGTTTTAATGTTGCATCAGAAAATATACTAAGCCTTCACACGTTTTTAATTAGGTTTGCGTAATTCGTTCGCAAAGACAGGCTTCTACATTTCCGACATGCTTTTAGCGCCAATTTTCATACGAAAGAGTTTCAGGTCGGAGTCTAGCGCCTATTTCAACACGAGAATGTTATGTGCTGGAGTGCACCGCGGCTACGTTGACGTGTTTCCGTCAGGTAAATGACGTCGCACAATATATACTATCAGATGGCAAATAAGATTACATGAAAGCATACAACAAAAAAGTGCCAACATTGCCGCAAAGGGCAACCAATGAACGCGATAGCAATAAATTGAAATGTCACGCGAAAAATGGCCCTCCACTACCACGTCTGGTGGTTTTCGGACGTTAAACCCCACATATCAATCAATTATGATACAGCCATCCCGTCGGGTTAACATTAGCAGCAGTTAAGCGCAATGCACTGAAGGTGATCAACAGTTTATATCAACTAAGGAACAGTGCAAGCAGACATTGGTAATGTTATTTAGACAGCGTTATGAACAATCTGTGCATCTCCACAAAGCCAGTGGGGGCCAGTGGGGACCAGCGGGTGAAGCTGTAGGCTTTAATTGCCGACTAGTATATATATGGACAGATGAACAGACTGACGCATAGAAGGATGGACATGTAGGTGTATGCACGGATGGACATGCGCACAGATAAATGAACATGTAGCTGGATGGACAGATTCATGTACGGACGGACTGATGTACGGCGCGATTGATCACGTATGGTGTGGTCGTATAGTTCGTTACACATAGAATATGTTGTTTACACATACAGTTTCGTTTTTTGTTGCGCTGATGTTGTGTTTCTGTTTGGGTTTTTGGGGACATGATGGATGCCAAAAAGGTCGGCCCTAAGTAGCTTCGCCCGTAAAGGGTGGCGTCGGCAGCATTGACTTCATAAAAGCATACAATAAATATCATGGTCCCAGCAGCAGTCCAACCCTAGCGTTTTGCATGGTGATCAAGTATTATACCGTAGAACCATGCCAGTTCTAGGAACTGCTTTTCGAGTAGACCACAGTGTTATCGAAACTTCGATTGTTGTTGCAGTACTGGCTATCCAATCTTACAAACAGTACATAGGCACTCCCATCATACATAAGTTACGTCGGGTTAACTACAACGGTCGTGAAGCGCCATCCTGGCCATCCTCGAATCTGTTTAGCAGTGTCTAGGTTTGCCATCCTCTTTGGCACAAGTCCTACATATCGGCTTGCCGCTTCTGGTGTCGCTAATACCCATGTTACGGTTAGCATCGGGACGTAACTGTAAAATACATGTTATGTAAAACATACGCGGCTGTTTAACCTATGTCTGTGCGTGCATTTGTACACCTCTTTAGTGCCACTTCGGAACATTTCGAATAATAAAAAATTACGAACGCAGTCACGAAAAAGAATTCCTACTATACAGTCACCTTCAATGCGGATGCTTAGCATAGCATCCATTCCCAAGGTTCGTGGGACCCGCAGAATTCTTTTTTTTCAATATGGTTTACAAGTTGAAGGTCATGCTGTCGAGTGACAAATTATTATCAGTGAAAAGCAAGACACACAAGCTATCAGCCAACCTACTGCCATTGAGCTTGAAGGTTAAAAAGGCGTAATTTGTTTCAGCTCGTCAGAGAAGATATCCATTGAAGATACGAGGAAATAGAAATGTTTATTGTAGCAGAAAAGCTGAAAGGTTGACCTGAATCTATTCTAGCCCCTGTCGCAGTCACTTTCTCGTGTCGTCCGCTAAGAAATGCTTGGCATGTGAAGTGTATATATATATTTATATATATATATATATATATATATATATATATATATATATATATATATATATATATATATGTGTGTGTGTGTGTGTGTGTGTGTGTGTGTGTGTGTGCGTGTGTGTGTGTGTGTGTGTGTGTGTGTGTGTGTGTGTGTGCGTGTGTGTGTGTGTGTGTGTGTGTGTGTGTGTGTGTGTGTGTGTGACGCTATGATGAATGGGCGACGTGGCCTGGCTCATACGCCATGTTTATTCTACTCTGACTTCTTCCTCAGCCTCTACCTTCAGTCAATACGTACTTACGTTACACAATTTCCCCTCCCCCGAAAGAAGGCATGAATTATGAACAAGAAAAAGTAAACAAGGAGAGGTTAAAAAATCACAAATGGCAAAAGTCACAATTGGTTCTAAGCTCCACAGGAGCTCTGTAAACTTTCGAAGACTTCAGTGGAGAGTGCTGCAGTCCGGTTAACGCAGGAGTTCTGGTGGGCGAGGCTGACTGTTGCGTTCTGGATGGCATAACCACATCCTGGAGATCTGCACTGGTGGTGACATGGGTTGAGTTCTTGCGAGGAACGGACAAGAGTGGGAGTCCCTGTAGCATTTGACGTTCGGATGTTGAAGGCGTCGAGTTGCGTCTCGTGACGGGAACAGACGATGTACTTCTAGTTTGCATGTGCGATGGTCGCACCTGATGCATTCAGAATGATGTCTTGGTCTCTGCGTTGTACAGATGGTGCCTTCTCCTCTCTTTCATCGTTTTCTGCTGTTTCGGAGCTGTAATCGTAGGCGCAGTCTTGATCTCTTGCGCCAAGCGCGTTTCTGGCGCCGATCCCTTATGCGAAGATGCCTGACGTCTTGAATTTGTTTTAAGAGGCTTACTTTGCATCGTCGTCCTTGTCGGTGTACCCATTGGAGTGTCTGCGATTCTTGAACTTGCTTTTGCTGGCGTTGCTGATGTTGCTGTGGAACGCATTGCGGTGAGATTCCTTCTTGAACATCACGCTGGTTTTCTTCACTACTTGATGTGGTGCCCAGTCGGCAGCTTGTAGTTTGTGGGCTGTTGTCATGCACTTCGGGCTAAGAAGATAATGCTTCAAAGTTGGTAGAAAGCTTTTCAGAAGCTTCTTCTACCCTGTTCACTAAGAGAGGTTCTTGCGCACTGCTGCGTGCGACGTTAGATGTGTTTGAGCCTTCGGTGTTGCTTCCACTGTCGAGTGTGTATGCACTGGATTGCGATGCATGAACCCGTGCGGAAGGAGCATGGCTCGACAGGGTATTTTCCCGATGCACCAGGTCATCTACCATAAATACGGCGCCCTTATAAGGCAAATGGTGAGCGTTAGGAGCGCTTTAAGAACCGCATGATGAAAACCCAGGTGGTGGACCACGTATACGAGACGAAGAGTGAACTGCATCAGGTCGTTGAGCAACGTCTAAGGTCATATGCTGAAGCGATGACTTCGCAAATGCCGACTTTCGTGCAGAAGGGAGGCGTGCTCGTTGGCTGTGTTTTTCCCGAAATACGCATTGTCGTCTGCCACTGAACTCGAGTGCCACTTCGTCTTTTGTCAGAGGTCGAATCTTCTTGTGCGTTCGAATGGTTGAAGACTGCCTGTAAAATTGACGACTGAGTGCAGTTGTCTGTGAATGGTGGGTTACAAGCAAGTCTTCGTCGTAGTCGTCATTGTATTCTTTAGACCAAACGATCATTACTTGTTTTATCTTTTCCCATGTCTCGTCATTTTGAAATATGTGGGTGAGGTAGAATTTGAAAGCCTCACCGGAAATGTAGTCGGTAAAGTTGATGATCATCTCCCGTTCCGACCATGATGCAGCGGTAGCGTGGAGCTCGAACAGGTCGAACTAGTCCTGCACGGGTCCATCTTCCGCTGCTCCGGTGTACTTGGGGATGGGAAGGACAGTCGATGATTCTGTCATAGTGCTGGTCACTGTGTGTGGCCAGGAGATGATTCCGTAGTCGATGTATGGTCAGGGCGTCTTGTGGAGAACTGCGTCGATGATGAGACACTGATAAATTGGCTGGGAGGTCTTCATCCTGCCGACTCGTGTGACGCTATGATGAATGGGCGACGTGGCCTGGCTCATACGCCATGTTTATTCTACTCTGACTTCTTCCTCAGCCTCTACCTTCAATCAATACCTACTTACGTTACATATATATATATATATATATATATATATATATATATATATATATATATATATATATATACATATATATATAAACTACGATAGTCACTTCAACGGGTCGTCAACAGACAACTTGCCTCTCCAACAAAAACAAATTACGTATTTCTTGACCTTCCAGCATGGCTGGCAGTAAGCTAGCCGACGCGTTTCGAATGAGGTTTTCAGAGAAAAGGAACTTCGCTATCGTCATACAGATAAACGCCAGACCTGTTCTTTGTACACACCTTGTTTACCTCCACGTGATTGCAACGCCTGCCCGAACCTCTGACATTTGTAGCATCGGGTAAAGTATGCGTGACTTTTACGTACGCAGCTTCGGCAGACCTGGGCAGGAAGCTACTGCGAAAAGTCCGTGTTACGTGTTCACAGAGTTTGTCAAGCACTTTGGCAGACAGTTTTTCCTAAAAATTTTATTAGGTGATGTATGCAAAAACCTTTCGAGCACTAGTTTTGAGAACTAGTTTCACTCTAGCTTCCAAAGCAGTTTTTGAAGTATTGCCCCTAAGTTTGCATTTAATGGGCAGGGTACTTGAGAAGTCTCATTCAGACGTACTAAGTTGGTGTGATATTCGAGATTTGAATTGTATTTCTTCTGTTCACGAAATACTTGTCTAACATGTGTGATTGGTTTGGCTTTTATTTTTTATTCTTCCTTTTAGTTGTTTCACCACTAAATACAAAAATGTCTTAGAATAGGCGACGTTCTGACTTTAAATCAATCATGCACAGGTGCCACTACCCTCAGTCATCTGCGTGTTAGAAACCTGGTTGCTGAACTTGGCAGAGCTAACGCTCCGGAAAGGCGTTCTTGGAGCCAGTTTTTAACCTAGCAAAAGACGATATCAATTCCAATTGCAATTACATGGACACAATCGACCAATTATTAGCGTCACCGTAATCGACCCGCACATGTAATGTTCTGTGGGGGAGTACAAGCTCGCAAAGAGTGGCCGACAAACGTCGCTGAAGCAGACTAAGCAAGCCTGCTGTCTACGCCACACGGAGGGCGCCTGCGAAATCAGACCGCATGCGGGGACTGCCGTTCATTGCTCCTCAAATGTAGAGTAAACATCCGGCCCTAATTTGAAGAACCAACCAAGGAACACCGAGCGAGGGGTGGAGGGGGGGGGGAGCTGCGTCAAATAAAACAAGCAAGCCATATTCGTGCTGGCAAATGATTGCAGTAGGCGTCGTTGACTGATTGATATGTGGAGTTTTACGTCCCAAAGTCACCATATGATTATGAGAGATGCCGTAGTGGAGGAATCCCAAACTTTCGACCACTTGGGGTTCTTTAACGTGCACCCATATCTGAGCACACGGGGCTACAGCATTTTTGCCTCCAGCCAAAAATGTAGCCACCGCAGCCGGGATTCGATCCCGCGATCGGCGGGTCAGCAGCCGAGTACCTCAGCCACTACAACACCGCGGCTGAGCCAGTAGGATTCGTGTTTGTGACCGTTGGTTAATAATTTCCAGTTGAAGACAGCGCTAAAAAATGGGATATTTAATCGAAGCAAACAAGAGTGCTGACTACCAACCAAAACTTGCACCGAGAACAGAGTCGGGCTAGTCTATTGCGCAAGTTATCAGTAGGAGAGAGCGTGATTTTTTATTTTTTACTGTACTAACACAACCACGTCAAAGTGCTCGTTTCGTGGAAGTTATGGCATCAGCGTCATTGGTTGCGAGCTAAAAATCACAATCTTGTGCGTGACCAAAACAACGAAAAAGATGCAAATGAAATAAGTAAAAACAATCTGGCTTTGAGTGCAGATCGAACGAAGGTCATTTCCGTGGCAAGCGAATGTCCTCCCACACAGCCACGTGTCTGCTTGTGAATACAGTGACATAACTTCCTATGCTTGGAATGGCATAGAAAGTAACCCTCATTCTTTACAAACACAGCGCCCAGTATACATGCTTCATAATACAGCATGAAATATTGCGACATTATTTCGTGGTACAAGCATACAATGGCATCGGACGTCGAGACGTGTGATTATCATAAAGACTTCATTAATTAAGGCCGGTCACCCTCTACAAAAGGCACACACGTTACTGCACCTATACCCCTAGACCACGTAGTGGGTACTGTTATGCATGCGAGTAAATTCTTAACAGGGGCAAACAGCAAGAGGCTAGTGTGAACGATGGAGAACCTTAAAGTGAAGGAACTCATCGAAATTCGTGAGGAACTCGGCATTACTTTGGGCGGTGCAAAACGAAGGCAAGCGATCCTTGAGATCATGAGGGATGAACGAGTGTCGGCTGAGGAAGTCGATGAGGCCTGGGAGGATATACAAGCACGCCGCGACGAGGCTGAAAGGCGACAAGTTCGCGAACCTGACGAAGCTGAAAGGCGAGAAGTTCGCGAACATGAAGAAGCTGAAAGGCGAGAAGTTCGCGAACGTGAAGAAGCTGAAAGGCAAGAACGCCGTGAGGAGGTTGAAAGGCGAGAAGTAGAAGCTCGCGAACGTGAAGAAGCTGAAAAGCGAGAAGTTCGCGAACATGAAGAAGCTGAAAGGCGAGAAGTTCGCGAACGTGAAGAAGCTGAAAGGCAAGAACGCCGTGAGGAGGCTGAGAGGCAGGAACGCCTTGAGCTGAAACAAATAGAATTGGCAATCCTACAGTGTTCGCAGGCGCCTAGCGTACCTTCTGCGACAGTTCAGGTCAGCGGTCAGAGAATTCGCGACAAGCTGCCACCGTTCGTAGTAGGTGAGGACATGGCGAAGTATCTCGTCAAGTTTGAACACGTCTGCGAGCGAAATGCTTTAAAGTGGTCTCTTTGGGCGCAGAACCTGTTAGCTCTTCTTCCCGGCGAAGTGTTCGACGCGATAACTTGCTTGTCAAGGGAAGCGTTTGAGAGCAAAGACGAGGTTAAGGAAGTGCTCTTGAGACGTTATAAGTTGTCACCCGAGGCTTTCAGGCAAAGGTCTCGGAATGCTAAAAAGGGGAATGAGTCACACGTTGACTTCGTCTTTTGTCTTAAAGCCGATTTATTTGAATGGCTCAAGGGCAAAGGTGTTTATGACGATCGCGATAAAGTGGTGGAATGCATTGCATTGGAGCAATTCTACCGCTGCATCGAGGAGGATGTCAAGCTTTGGCTGCAGGACAAACTTGGTGAAGTACAGCTAAACAAGGCAGCAGAGTTAGCTGAGGAGTATTATACTCGCCGAAAGTTGCATAGCAGGGCAGTGCGCGTTGAAAAGGATGAAAGGAAAGAGGGCTTTTCAAAGAAACCTGATCAACAGAAACCCGCTCCGCACCGTAATTTTAAGAAGAACCCGTCTCTTACGAAGGACACTGTAGGGGAAGGGCAAACGGAAGCGGAGAAATTGAGTGAGGTTCATAAACAACGCACTGATACAACATGGGCGTTTGAATCACGGAAGCCGCTAATCTGCTACAACTGCAAAAAGAAAGGGCACATCACGATAAACTGTAAGCAAAAGTTTGCTTTTGCAACAATCAGAGAATCGGAAAAGAACATGCGGTTGTTAGAGTCGTATCTCCAAGAAATTAGTGTGAATGGGAAAACGTGTCGAGCACTTCGTCACTCAGCGGCAACCATGGACGTTGTCCATCCTACATTGGTGTCTCCGGATGACTTTACAGGAGAATGCGCGTGGATCAGGCAAGTCGCCGAGGAGCAGAGTGCTTGCTTACCAATCGCTACGGTTGTCATTGAAGGCCCGTTCGGTAAGCTTCGCACCGAAGCGGCTGTGTCTGCCGCGGTTCCCGATCGTTTTTCTTATCTTTTCTCTAACAATTCAGAGCAGCTTCCCAAAGAGCAGGGTAAATCGTTCTTCCCCAACTTAGCGTACATGGCCCTCACGCGATCGCAAGCGCGGAAGCTTTCGCGGGAGCTTGATCTTGTTCAATGTGGGGAAGCAAGTTCAAAAGCAGCCGATCTGTGTGACCTTGGCCGCGAGTCGACGGAATCTCAGACAAGAAATTCTCTGTGTGAGTCATTTGAGCAGTCACTCGAGCGGCCCGTCGCCGAAGCGACTGGCGCGGTTTCCGTAGCAGGAGGAGACGACATGGCCCCATTGAGTCAGAGCGAGAGGGGTGCAACGCTCTCGCCTTTAGCGGAAAGTTGGAGTAAGCTGTCGAGGGTTGATCTAGAAACGCTCATTCGAGAGCAGCGTGAAGACCTCTCGATTAAAGCGCTAATGGAAAGCGTAAACTTCGGATAAAAAGAAAAAGAATATTTCTCTTTTGAGAAAGCAGGGTTTTTGTATCGGAGCTACACAAATGCGCAAGGTCGCAAGTATGAGCAGCTCTTGGTGCCACAAAAGTATCGTCGCCAACTATTGGAACTGGCGCATGAAAACGCATGGGCAGGGCATCTCGGCATAAAAAAGACCAAGGCTAGAGTTTCCCTTGAGTTTTATTGGCCGAAATGCTGGAAGGATATCGAAGACTTTGTACGCTCATGCGACACTTGTCAGAGAGCGGGGAAATCCACGGACAAGTGGAAGGCACCCATGAAGCTTGTGCCAATTATCACAGAACCTTTTCGGCGCCTAGTAATTGATATCTTCGACCACTTCCAGAGTCAGGGCAAGGTTGTCGGTACATCCTGACGGCTCTCTGTGTAGCCACAAAATTTCCTGAAGCGGTACCACTTAAGGAGCTCAATTCTCCTCATGTCGTGGTTGCACTGTTATCTATATTTGCACGCGTCGAATTTCCTTCTGAAATCCAATGCGACACTGGTAGTGTCTTCACCAGCTCCCTTACCTCTACCTTTATGGATAAATGTGTAATAAAAGTAGTGCACAGCTCGATCCATCACCTGCAATCAAATCCGGTAGAGCGTACGCATTCCGTTCTTAAACGGATACTGAGAGCTCTCTGCTACGAGCACAAATGCGACTGGGAAGCGTGTATTCCTCCCGCTATGTTCGCTTTGAGATCAGCTCCTCATGACACCACTGGTTTTAGCCCTGCAGAGCTTGTGTATGGCAGGAGTTTGAGAACACCATTGCGAATGCTACGCGAGTCCTGGGAGGGATTCGATGAGGACCCTAATGTAGTTGCGTATGTTCTAAACCTCCTTCAGAGGCTTGGAAAAACGAAAGATCTTGTGGAAAGCCACATGAAGGCTGCACAAGTGTTGTCGAAGGAATACTACGACACATCGGCGAAGAAGCGTACATTTGAAGTTGGTAGTCAAGTAATGCTGCTGCGGCCGTCCAAAAAGAACAAGCTTGAGATTCATTGGGAAGGGCCCGCCAAAGTAATAACGAAGCTTTCTGATACCAATTATGAAGTGAAATTAGGAAGGCGGCCGAACAAAATTTACCACAGTAACTTGATGAAACCATACGTTCAATGTCAAGCGGTCGTAAATCTGCTGTTGAATGCTTCAGAGGAAGGGGGCGCAGAAATTTTGAGTTCTAGTGATGTAATCGAAAGGGTATTGGAGGTAATCTTGGAGCAGTTGAACCTAGAGCCTAGGTTAAGTGAAGTCCAAAAGGAGGACCTGAGAAGGATTGTTTCCGAGTTTGAAGACGTGTTTTCGGACCGTCCCGGAAACACGACGGTGATCGAACACGATATCGAGCAAACTTGTGAGGAGCCAATCCGTAGCAAGCCGTATCGTTGTTCGCCTGTGCAAAAGCAGATCATGAAAGAGGAGATCGATAAAATGCTGGAGTTGGGAGTCATAGTACCGGGTGAGAGGGACTATACATCCCCTCTAATATTGGTTCAGGTGCCAGGAAAAGATCCGAGGCCATGCATCGATTATCGGCATCTTAAAGCCCTAACTCGAGACTAAACTTACCCGATACCAAACCTAGAGTAGGGGGTGGAAACTGTGTCACAGTCCAGCTTTATTTCCACGTTAGACCTCGTGCGAGGGTATTGGCAAGTCCCCCTTACAGAGCGTGCTAGCCGCTATGCCGCATTTGTTTCGCCATTTGGAACGTATCGTCCACTTAATCGGAGCTTTGGATTGAAAAATGCGCCCTTTTGTTTTTCAGGCGTAATGAACCGCGTTCTTAAAGGCCTCTCTGAGTTCGCTCTGCCGTATCTTGATGATGTCGCCATCTTCTCCAACAACTGGGAAGAACATGTCGAGCATTTACGCGTCGTGCTGAACAGGTTGAAAGAGGCTGGCCTTACCGTGAAACCTACTCAATGTCACCTAGGGTGTGGCGAGGTGTCTTACCTGGGGCACGTTGTGGGGCGTAGCCGGCGTAGACCTTCAGAAATTAAGGTAGCCGCCGTCGTGAACTATCCACGACCAACCACAAAACCTGAGATAAGGGAATTCTTGGGCCTGGCTGGATACTATCAGCATTACGTGCAAAATTACTCTAGCATGGCCAGCCCTCTAATTGACGCACTTCGAAAATCCGAGCCGGTTAAAGTAGCATGGGACTCAGAAAAGGAGAATGCGTTTTGCCAGCTAAAACAGGCCCTAAGCGAAAAGCCAGTCCTCATGACACCCGATTTCTCTAAGATATTTGTGATTCAATGCGACGCGAGTGATCGCGGCATGGGAGCTGTATTGTGCCAGGAAGATAGTGCTGGTAACGAAAGGCCAGTTTTGTATTTAAGTCGAAAACTCAGCGGCAGGGAAGAGGCATACAGTACCTCTGAAAAGGAATGCGCTTGCCTCGTGTGGGCCGTTCAAAAGCTAGCTTGTTATGTCTCCGGTTCGAGGTTTGTGGTCGAAATGGACCACTGTCCTTTAACCTGGTTAAATAACATGTCGCCTAAAAGTGGCCGGTTACTGAGGTAGAGCATGATACTCCAACAGCACAACTTTGACGTTCGCTACAAAAAAAGGAAAGCTAAACGCTAATGCAGACGCGTTGACAATGCGTTTAGTTAGTACCAATTCCACCTTTCGGTTTCTCGCTGGCGATTAGGGGCAAAATTTTGACCTCATCACGACCTTAGCTGAGCGCTCTCATCCAGAGTGAGCTCAAGGAGCCAACTTTATGTTGTATTCTATTTCGTTAAGTTGTTGTACGTGTAAAAAATTGAGTTCTCATTTTAAGAGTCTTGTGTCCCATATGTGCCTCTTGATGTAGAGGGAACGAAATTCCTATAGACACGCAGCTAGGTATATGTTGTACTATACTTTGTCTGGTGTTCTGTCGGGTGACCGAGAGCACTTGCTTGTGTCGTGTGTTGTCTGTTGTCGAACCGTTCTTGACAAGTTGCAGAACCATCTACAAGTGCTGAGACCAAAGATGGTGAGAAGAGACGAGCGAAGCTGACCGACAAGTTGTGACGACAAGCCAGTGGAGCTGGGATACGTCCTCAAGAATGGAATGTGTTCCCGGAACGGAGTCTGGAGCTGCATTCTCCCTATGGCCCTGGAGGCGAACCTGGAGGGACCTGGCGAACGAGCGCACCTGACATCCGAGCCACGTGGAAGCATCTCGTCTTTCCGGCGCATTTTCTGGCGGTGGGGGTGCTGTTATGCATGCGAGTCCGCAGCGAACGTCCTAGCCTCTGAAAAAGGCAATCTGTGTCAACGCCAGCACGCGAGCCCGCCTGACGCGATGAACAACTCAACGGCGTCATCACGCGACGGTGCCTTTCTGCCTCGCACGCACAGTGAGTCACCTCAGCCAGCGAGCCGGCGCCTTCCTGTCTGGCGACGTCACTCGTCCTTGGGTACAGCCACGTGCAGCACAGCGGCTCCGGAGTCGATGAGAATGACGCGTCCCAGCGGCGACCCCATTGGAGGATTCTGACCTCACGACCAGCGGCGCTTCTGGATGGACATTTGGTTACTCAAAGAATCTACCTGGTGCATATAAAAAAAGCCCTGCGGTGCGTCGCGAGCCGTTGACTTATGTGTCAGAGAAGAGAGCTCGGCTCTTCGCGTCTCTAAGCTGTCGGCCCCAGTGCCGAATTTATAACGCCGCTGTATATACGCTGTACATAAACCTTGTTTAACTCACCGTCGTCTCGTCCGCTCGTCTATCAGCTCTGCGCAGAAGCAGTCGCGAGCTGAGAAACCTACGCTACCAAACGGCTGGTGACCTTCCCGGCGGAGTTCGAAGCAGTGCCGCCTTCGGGACCGTGTTGGCGTCGCTGTCTTTCGTAACAGTAAATGGCCAATTCGAAAATATTTCATTTCGAGTACGCTTTAGGGAAGGGATATCGCTCTGGCGCTGAACTCCTAAGGGCGAAACTTGAGTCCCCAAAGTTTTTATATGTAATTGTGAATTGCTTGTCCCATGCTGTGCTACAATATGTCGTCCAGGTATTCATGTTAGTATCAGCAACTAATTTATTCTACCTATCTATCTATAGATCCATCTATTTTTTATCTGCCTATCTATCCAACCACTTATGACTCGGTGCAACGTTGCTAGCTAAGATAAACTGTTTGGTTGGTTCGTTAGTGGTTCGTAAGGAAAAGGAAGAAGGCACCTAATTTCTGTCTGCCTACAGGCGACACGGCGCAGTGCCTACGGTTTTAAAGCTCCATATCTCCGCCAGCGGAGAAGGGTGGGCCAAACGGCGCTCGCGCGAACTAGCGGCGCTGCAGTCAGATTTCGCTTAGGATTCCTATATGCACGTGCCCCCTTGCAGGGTGGAGTCACTTTTTGAAGGGGTGAGTGCCGCCTTCCAATCAGCGGCTTCCATTCGGCTTCCCCTGTTTAGTCATGGCTGGTTGGGTGAGACACGTGCGTGATGTTTTCTCGGAAAATTTGCCCAGGTATGGCGTGCCACAGTTCAGACACCACTGGCGCAATGCATGTAGGATGTTCACATTTCCGAAAGATCTGAAAAGGCGACTTTTGTGGCTGGTGAAACTTCAGCGCGACAAGAGACAACCCACGGACCGCTGACTTTTTTGCAGCGTAAAATATGCCATTTCAGCATTTCAAGACGGAATATAAAGAGCTGTCACACGGGCGCTTTGAATCTAGATCGAGCCCGATGTTATTGACGTGTAATTGACGAGCCTGGTGTTATTGACGTTTGACAGAAAACATTTGTTTTCTGTTCTGTCTCATAACTTGAGCAGAAAACGTCAACAGCTCTCTCGAAGCGCCGCGCGGCACACCGCGGAGCGCAGTTCCAAGGTTCACATCCCGGCTGCGTCAGCGCACGATATTGCACTCTCTGCGCTGCCGCCAAAAAGTGGTCCCACCTGAAAGATATGGACACCCTGAAGATAACAGCCCCTAACCTTCAGAACACATCGGATTAACTTGCACCGAGACGCTCCGACCATAACGCGGCCCGAGCACGAAGCTACACTTCCGGGGTGGTTTGACAAACTCTCGTCGTCCGTGCTGAAATCAGAAGTGTCGATGTCGTCTTCCGGGACTCTGCTGTTGCCATCATTTCAATATTCCAGCCCAGATTCATGAGAATTTTCTGAAATTCGCTCTTTTTGTGAAGCGGTCACACACGATGTGGATGGCATCATTTAAGCTACGCAGACTCTCCTGCGCATATGGAAAGAGAGAGAAAGATATAAATATGCAAGGAAAGGCGGGGAGGTTAACCAGACGCACATCCGGTTTGCTACCCTGCACTGGGGAACGGATAAAGGGGAGAACAGAGGTTGCAGAGAGATGAGAAGGTACACACAATCACGAGCACACTCGGGGAGCATACACAGTCTACAGGCGGTCGCTCAGGTTTGTTGACTTTAGGTAAAGTAGCAGAGCTTTAGTTGCTTTCTGCGCAACTGCGGCAGATGCCCAAGGTCCTAGTATCTTCTGCACACAAAATGGTCCGGGGTCAAGTTGATTCAAAACCATCCGGAGCTGGCATCGCTGTGTGTCGTAGCAAGCGCAGCTGCACAGGACGTGTTCGATGGTCTCTTCAGCTCCGCAGTAGTCGCATGTAGGAGTGTCTGCCATACCAATGCGAAAGGAGTACACCTTTGTAAATGCAACACCCTACCAAAGGCGGCATAACAGTGTCGCATCGGAGCGGGAAAGTTGTGATGGTAGCTTTAGCTTGAGCGAAGGATCCAGTTCATAAAATTCACACCTTTGGAAGCTGGTAGACGACTGGAACGTTCGTGTGAGATCTCGAGCCAGCAGGTAAAGTTGTCTTGCTGCATTATTCCTTGATAGAGGAATCGGGACTACACGGGTTCCTTCATGGGCTGAGCGGGCTGCATCATCGGCTAATTGATTTCCGGTAATACCGATATGTCCAGGCAGCCATTGATATATATTATCATGCCCTCGTGCTAGAGCTTCATGATGGATATGTCTTATTTCTTGTACCAATTGGTCATGACTCCTCCTACGCATGGCAGACTGCAAACTCTGAAGCGCTGCCTTCGAATCACAGAATATGACCCCTTTTCCTGAACGTTCATGAACGAGATATTGTAAAGCAGCCCTTATAGCAGCAAGCTCTGATGCCGTAGATGTAGTCATATGCGACAACTTAAACTTGATTTTCATTGCTGCAGCCGGAATTACAGCGGCACCTGATGAGCTGCTGGACGAGACGGACCCATCAGTGTATACCTGCGTTCGGTCTAAGTACAACTCATGTAATAATAGCAGTGTTGCTTGCTTCAATGCTACTCTGGAGTGATTGCTTTTCTTTTTCATTCCCGGAATTTCTAGACGTACTTGCGGCTGGTCGAGGCACCACAAAGGACATGCCATTCTCGCAGCTGGCGTATATCCTGATGGAATGCTGTTTAGCTGCTTGGCTATGACGTCTGAAAACGTAGCACGTGGTCTTCCGGAGGGTATAAGGGCCAAGTGGTGGTCGGGGACACGGCTAGCATGTCGAATGTGCGCTCTGAGGCAATCCACAACTCTATATGTCCTGACCGAATGGTCTTTGGCAAGCATGATTGTGGCATAAGTAGAAGCGCATCGGGGCAGTCCGAGGCAGATACGCTGTGCCTGACCCTGCAAACTCTCCAATGAATGAGCATTGGATTTGCAAGTGTTAGTCAGTACCGGCAAGCTGTAGCGCAATAGACCCAGAAATAGGGCCCTGTACAGCTGTAGCATGGAGGCCACAGAAGTTCCCTATGCTTTCCCGCACATAAATTTCATTATATGCACAATAGATAGCAGTCTCTTCTTCAAGTACGCACAATGTGGGCTCCACGAAAGACTTCTGTCGATTATTATGCCCAGGAAACGATGCGTCCGTGCATATTTGACACTCTGCCCATTGATATAAACAGAGTATGGCATCATTGGTTTGCGAGTAAACGCCATCACGCGCACTTCACAGTTGATATAGTTAGGCCTTGTTTCTGAATGTAGGCTGTTATGAGGGTTGCTGCCCACTGTATTCGTGCACGCACCTGAGGGCGAGTAACTGCAGCACTCCAGAGGCAAATATCATCGGCGTATATGGATAGGCACACCGACTTTGGCAGAACCTTCACCAGACCAATGTGGGCAACATTGAACAATGTGGGTCTTAAAACACCTCCCTGAGGTACTCCGCAGCAGGTGTAATGTTCAGCAGTTGTACCCTCATATGTTTGCACAAAGAAACCCCTGCCAGTTATATAATCTTTTATCCATTGAAACATTCGTCCACCAATGCCCATTGCTGCGAGAGAAGTGAGGATGGCATCGTAAGCTACATTATCATATGCATCCTTCACGTCAAGAAAGAGTGCCACTGATATGCGCTTGCGACTTTTTTTCTTGTTGAACAAATGTCGATAAGTCAAGCACACAGTCAATGGAGGAGCGGCCCCGACGAAAGCCTGCCATGCAAGAAGCGCAAGAAGGGTATTTGGTGTATCGTTCCAAGTACCACTGGAGACGACATAGAACCATTTTTTCCATCACTTTTCCGAGGCAGCTTGCGAGGGCAATAGGTCGATACGCTGTCAAGTCCAATGGTGATTTTCCTGATTTCAAAAGTGGTATTAATCGACTTATTTTCCATTCTCGGGGAACACTGCCGCTGAGCCAGGAGTTGTTGAAGCATGTTAAAAGTTCTTTTCTGGCTTT
Organism: Rhipicephalus microplus; assembly: GCF_043290135.1. Taxonomy (NCBI): domain Eukaryota; kingdom Metazoa; phylum Arthropoda; class Arachnida; order Ixodida; family Ixodidae; genus Rhipicephalus; species Rhipicephalus microplus. Next base: position 103,873,941 of record NC_134704.1, on the reverse strand, counting down.
TTGTCCAAGGTGTCCCAACGCACTATAAGTAATACCATCAGGACCTGGCGATGACATGCGCTTAGAAGCGACTAACGCACCGTCCAGTTCTTCCATGGTGAATGGAATGTCCATTTCTGGTAATCGCGTCTCAGGAACGATCACGGCGTCGATGCTCACGTTCATAATATTCCCGGCAACTCTCGTGCAAAATTCTTTAGCCACCTCGAGTTCTGTTTTTCCATGATGGAGTGCCAAAGCTTTAAAAGGGTGCCGTTGTTGCGGAGAGGAGCAAAGACCACGAACTGTTCTCCAGATATATGACAGCGGTTTATGAGGGTCTAGAGATTCGCATAATGCTTTCCAGCGTTCACTCTCCAGCTTGTAAATGCGTCGTTGAATCTTTTTCTGGAGCCGCCTTGCTTCCCTCAGATCGTAAATTGATCTTGTGCGTCTGTATCGTCGTTCAGCACGCCTTCGTATAGCTCGTAATCTTTCCAGTTCGATGTCAAACTGTGTTATTTTAGACGAAAATGGTAATTTACATTTGGACGCTTGCATAGCTTCCGCTATGGTATTTTCCAGGCTGCAGGCGAGGCCTTCTTGGCAAGCGTCCTCAACACGCGATGTAAACATCGACCAGTCAGTGCCAATTACAACACCGGAAGAGAAATTTTTTATGATACCATCGATCATCACGTAGGTGGGTATGTGATCACTCCCATGAGTCTCAATATCGCAAAACCATTTAACTTTGTGAGAGAAGCACCGTGACACCAATGTCAGGTCAAGGCAACTGCCATACGTGACACCCCGCAGATATGTGGGGGTACCATCGTTCATGATGGAAAGGTTGTAATCGGAAGCGAATGTAACAATGTTCCGGCCCCTGGCATTCATCCTAGTGCTCCGCCAAAGCATGTGATGGGCGTTGAAGTCACCGGTGATGATCCAAGGCCCATCGGTCCTCATTAGGATGTCTTTTAATCTGTCGCCGTCAAATCGCGATGACGGAGGTATATATCCACCAATAAGCGTGAACGAAACTGCATTCTTCTTTACATGAAGACACACGTACTGATTGTCGTCATTTGAACTTATTGGGTGCGAAAGATAAGTCTGTGCAAATGTAAACAATTACTTTACTTCGTTCCTCGCAAGCGGCTGAACAAAAGGCTTCATAACCGGATAATCTATAAGGCGTTGATACGTTTGGTTCACATATGACAAGTATAGGGAATTGATTGGCCCGAACAAATTGGCGAAAGTCCGAGATACGGGACTTCATGCCTCTGGCATTCCACTGAAAAATCGACGCCCTTTTAACTTCAGTGCGGAAGATGTGATTTGGTTGAGCCATTGTGCTTATACGACGTTAGCAAGAACTGGATTCAGTGCATCCAGTATTTGCAGTGCACTCTTAGCAGACGGAGATTGTATGCTGCTCAGTAGCGTGCGAATCGTGGCAATTAATGATTGCACGATTGCAGTCACTTGCCTGTCTTTGTTGGAAAGATCTCGAACCGGGATCGCGGACTGGCCGTCATGAAACTCCTTCGGTTCGCTCGATGCTGCTTCCCTTTGAAGTGCAGGCCACTCTGTCGCAGTTAGGGTATGCTCACTGGCTTTGTCCTTTACAGCCTTTCCCATGGCATGTGGTCTGGGAGGCAAAGGAGGTGGTACTGATGAGGGATCTGGCAAACGTGTCGAGGAGGTAGCGGGCGTCCTTGAAGACCGACGTCGACGTGAACGACGCCTTCTGACTTTAGCTGCGGCTTCTCGATGAGATGAGTGATCGCGCACCATCTTATTCAAGATGGCAATTTCCTTCTGAATCCGCGGGCAATCCTTCGATGTGGCTTCATGGGATCCATTGCAATTAGAGCATTTCTTGACAGTTGCGACGCACTTATCCGCTTCATGGGGCTCGGCGCAGCGGTGGAATACAACCGAATTCTCGCAGACGCTGCTCACATGTCCAAGTTTCATGCATTTACGGCACTGGAAAGGCTTCGGAATGAAAGGCCGCACAGCATGTCTGAAGTATCCCACCTTCACATGAGAGGGGAGTGATGTGCTCTTAAACGCAATCTTCACACAGCGAGTCTTGCCTAGCCGGGTGACATCAACAATTGGAGTATCAGTTGTTGACTTGACAGGAAATTGTAAGTCAATGCCTTAACAGACGGTCTGTGTCGAGGTCCCTGGAAACGCTCGTGCCAAATGAGATCACGGACATAAGAGTGAACGCCAGAAAGAATATACTGGCTGTGGACGTTTTGCACGCAAGTGCGTTGGGCATTCTGCGCAGTGTAACTGACTTGGACGGCAACCAGGTGCGCTCTCATGTTCCCTTGGGATGTGATGTAGTAACCGGCGTGATCTACGACATAGATGTGGCTATTTCCAATACTGCGCATATAGAAAGGTGTTTAAAATCCCCACGAGGTGAAAACGAGAAACACAGAAACGAAGCTGATAAAATACTTCTCTCTTTACACGTTGGATAGTATAAGATGTCCACAAGTGCTCGAGACAGGACAAATAATGAAGTTGTAAATATCGACAACATACTATCGACGGGGATAGGCGCGGCCACGAAAGTGTTAAAAAAGTGGTTAACAAGCATAAAGCCATCCCGTATGCCTCACACTTGCTGAGGCCACGTGAAAGGCAAATCAACGTGTTTAGAGGAATTTATTCTCACGAACAGATAATATCTTGTACAGTCCAACAGAACATCGCGATTGAACACAACATCCACAGACACACCAAAAATACGAAACAATGTTCGGCTGTATACATGGACCCATACGTGCAATATCAGCTGGCATATGTCATCTCCAACAATCTCCATGCTTGTCTTGATGGAAATGCGGAGTTCTCTGGCTTATAAATTTAGCTTTAGTCATGATTTGTACAAGAAAAGTTTGGTAAAAAAAGAAGTACTGCTTTAACTTGGTCCTTTAACCAAACAACTGCAAAACTTTGAACACATAGAGAATGGGGCTGTTGAAAGTTTTGTTATGAATGCATTACTAAGAAAGTGGAACGTTCCACAAAAATAAGCACAAAAAGACACGCTGTTAGCTATACAGTGAATGAATGGAAACACATTACGCCATCTCCCATGCCCCGCTGCGGTAGTTTAGTGGCTAAGGTACTTGGCTGCTGCACCCAGGCCGCGCGATCGAGTCCCGGCTGCAGCGGCTGCATTTTTGATGGAAGTGAAAAGGCTGTAAGCCCGTGTGCTCAGGTTTGGGTGCACGTTAAAGAATTTCAGGTGGTCTTAATTTCCGGAGCCCTTCACTATACAGCATCTCTCATAATCATATGGTGCTTTTCAGACGTTAAACCCCACATATAAATAAATTACAACACCTCGCATTGAAGACAACCGTGAGTAGCATGCGAAGCAGGGCATGGACCGACTTAAATTTCCATTCATCCCGGGCACCCGAGAAATTCGAGCACTTCGTCCTCAAAGCGAGAATAAGAGGCAAACCCCCTCTATACGACGAGCCCGACCCTAGCGTAACGCTGAAAGGGACCTTAATTCCAAAAGTCGACACCCTGCGAGTGCTTGGAGTTCACATCTACAAAGATGGATTGGGAGCTGCCACCATACCGAGACTCCAACGGACACTATCACAACTCACGCACCTCGTCAAGAGGATCGCGAATCAACGAAATGGACTCAAAGAGCACGACACGCTACGTATAATGCAAGCTGTGTTCACCAGCCGCATTACGTACGGCACGCCGTACCTGAATTTGAAAACCGCTGACATTGAAAAACCTAATATCATGATAAGAAAGGCCACTAAAGTAGCCCTGGGACTTCCGCCAATGGCCTCTACCACACGTCTCCTAAAGATGGGCATCCACAACACGTGGCAAGAGCTCATCGAAGCGCATAGGAATAGTCAGCTGGAGAGGCTCAAGCTGACGCCCATGGGGAGGTCGGTGCTCCGGTACCTCAACTACAGCGACACGTTCATCGCCGATGCAGACCGGAAAAAGCGCATCCCGCTGTACATTAGAGTCGCTGTCCATCGCAACTATTCCACGCAACATGCATCCTACTTTCCACAAAAGTAGACGCAAGGCTAGAGCTAACGCTTTTCGACGAAAGTTCAAGCAAGGCCCGGACGCCCGCTACACTGACGCGGCCAAGTATCCGCATAGGAACGCGTACGCTGTCAGCATCGTCGATTCTCAAGGCCAAGAATTAGCGTCGGCCACGGTCAACGCACTCAATTCAGACGCCGCAGAAGAATCGGCAATCGCTCTAGCAACCACAACATGTACAGACGCCGCGGTTATTTTCACCGACTCACAAGCCGCCTGCAGGAATTTTGCTAAGGGCCGTATCTCAGCCAATGCCATCAATATTTTGAAACGGCGAAGCACTCCACTTCCATACACTTGTGTATTATGGGTGCCAGGATACGAGGGTCTGCAGGGAAATGAAGCGGCCCACGCCGCTGCCCGCGAGCACGTCATCCCGGCTGTCCCCTGCCCACAGGACATTCCACCCGTCGTTGAAGAGACGGAAGTTGTTCAAAACACCTACTCGTCATTACTCCAGCATTACAGGCTGGAGCGACGAGTATACCCTCCAACATACCCAAAACTGACAAAAGAGGAAAGCGTAATACTGAGACGGCTGCAAAGCAGCACATACACACATGGGGCCCTAATGCGCCGTCTCTACCCAACGAGATATAGCTCTATGTGCCCGCTTCGCAACGTACCAGACACCCTGGCGCACTTGCTTCTTGCATGCCAATGTATTGCCAGACGTAATAACGAAGCAGGACGGACGAACGAAGACCTAACCGAAACGTGGGAGGCGAAGCTCGCCCTCGAGGACCTGGAAGAGCAACAACTTGTCCCCAGGGCCAAGAGGGCAGTAGAAGCCAGAGGGTTCCTGGTCTAAGGAGCCCTCCCACCTCCGGGTGACACCGGGCATTGCTCGGGGCACTGTTTCAAAATAAACGTTTAATTCGCTCTCTCTCTCTCTCCCGGGCACCTTGCCTCATGTTATTGCGTCCTTGCAAGTGGAGCACACGATGAATTTTCTGTTGCTTCTCATGTTCTTACTCGTCCTAAATTCTTGTTAGAGCACCCCATGCCGGTTCACTACGCCACTCGGGGGCAGGTGTATTCATCGCGCGTCTCCAAAATCTTCCTTCCCGGCGTCATCACGTGATTGCTGAGAGAGTGTAAGGGGGAGAGGTCACAGCCTCCTATACAGCCACTTAAGCAAGCTCGAACGTGCTAGCGCGTGCCAGTGCGTTCTGACTGTCATATGGTGCGTTGATTCATCGCGCGTCTGCAGAATCTTGTTCCCCGACACTCATAATTGCTCCCAGAGTGTAGGGGAGAGGGGCCAATGCGTTTTGCCCAACGCCTTACACAAGCCGGAACGCGCAAGCGCGTGAGAACGTTCTGGCAGTGCTTGCGCAACTTCTAAAAAATTTGGCCTGGAACGTGAGCCGCCAGCGCGCTGCCCTACCCTCCGACTTAACCCTCCTCCTTCGGTACGAAAGCGAGCGTCTTTGACGGCTGCCCTACAGAACACCTAGCCACCCCTGCGAATACAGCAATGCTTTCACAGTTGTCTCCGAGCAGCTGTCATATCACGTGACAGAGCGGTACGGTGATGTCACGTGACTGAGCGGCATGGAGGCGAGCGGTATCACGTGACGGCCAGTCGCAGCAAAAGGCAGGACGATAGTTATAGCGCGAGAACGAAACGACGACCTTCTTGTCTCTGTGTCGTCGTTTTGTTCTCGCGCTATAACTATCGTCATGCCATACCAACTAGCCCAAGCTGCCACACTTCTAAGTTACAAGGCAGGAGGCGTGACCTCTGAGATTGCGTCCTGGCAAGAAGCTACCAATTGAAAAGAGCGCGACGTTCCAGACATACTTTTCCTAGGAAGCGTTGCCTTGCGCCAGGTGTTGCGCATGCGTGGTAAGTGTGGCCACGCACACCGGATTTAGCTCTAAGCTGCTTAGCATTTGTTACTCACGAAGAGACGCACTGAGAGCTGTAGAGGGAAAGAATGAAAAAAAAGATGGCTGTGGTATGACTCAGTTATTTCTGGGTGTAGGTAGTGAGATGTAGGGCTGATTTTTTAAGTGCAAAGCATTTTCTTGCGTGCTGCAGGTACTTTCGGTGTCTTTATACGTATGAATCTATCTATCTAGCCGGCTACATCAGGGTGCTCTCGTGATGACCCTCTAACTCGGTGTAAACTAAAATTAGTATGGAACGGTAAGATGATTTGACGAATACGACAATGCCTAGTCTATAGACCTCAGCACTGTCTCTCCATCGTTTCTTCCTTGACTCCCATGGAAAGCCATCAATAATATTTGCGGAAGTGCCCACTTTCCTGTAGTTCTAAGCACACCAATTGAATATTGAAACCACGTCGCTCCACGGAGCGACGTGATTTTCGTGCAGTCTCCAAACATGAAGTAAGAGATGCCAGCACAAAACGTACAAAAGTAGGAGCCGTATGCTGATGCGTGTCGTGATATTTGCCCCGAGATCGAGCGAAGTCGCAGCCTGGTGGCCACAATCTGAAGCGTGCCTACAGTGTCACGGTCCGGCGAGACTGCACCTGCGGCCGGGCTTGACTGGAAGAAGCGCGCGCAGCTGCAGTCTAGCCCGGCCGTGATAGTATGGAATGTCCCCTGCATCGTCCTCCTAGCCACATAGGGCAAGCATGTGTATGCGTACGTCGTGCTCATCGTCAAAGAGCAGTTTGTCCCGCTCTGTTGGTGCAAGAGTAACTGTTGTACATTTGCCCTGGCACTGTCTACAGAAGCATTTGTCCATGCTCGACTGTATATGCACGCTAATAAGATCAGGTCGGTCACTTGACGAGATTGCTGCGCATCGTTGTCGTAGCCTACTTTCGCCAGGATCACGTTGGGGCAGGTTCTGCTTTTTAGCTGAAGCATATCGTAAAGTGCACTTGGTGTCCTCCCAAGCATGAGGAATATTAAACATTGCGTGAATTCAGTGTTTTAGCAACTCATGGGTTAGTATGAGGTAATCATTAGCGGCGTGCTGTGTGTTGTTCAATTATTGCGGATGATGCAGAGCATGGAGCCAGTTCCCAGCCCGTCAACTAACGAAGCAGATCAGTTCCGCGAAGGCGAACGCGGGAGACCTGCGCACGGGAAATAAGGGAGACTCCTTCGTTCACGCGGTTCACGCGCAGAGCCTTCAAGGTCGCCTCCGTTTGGGACTAGAAAGGGAAGGCTTACTCGGAAGAGTGTCTGGCAAGAAGCAGGCCAGGCACCGTCGTCTGAGTTTAAGCCATTGTTGGCATGCACGCGTCCCATTGAGAATGACGTGGGGACGCGACCACTGGGCTGACCGAGACATAGTGGCGGCATAGACACAACCTTATTCTCCCCCGCTATACGTCAATACCGATTCTTGCTAGGATGGCGGGGCACCTCGCTGTTGCATGCGCACCTGGTCAGCGCACAGGGCCAGATGGTGTAATCTCCGCGCTTACGGAAGCTTCTACGAAACGACGTTAATGAGAAAGTTGATGGAGCCCGATCGTGAGAACGGCTACCGACAGAGGTCGGCCGATACACGGCCTGGCATGGGACAGAGTGTGAAACGCGGAGAACCTATCCTCTCTCGTGTTGTACTTCATAACGCGATATTTACCAATGTAAAGCCTGTTATGAAAGTGTTTCTGCAATTGGTTGTGATGATGCGAGTCCCAACGCGTGATTCGTTTGTGTGAAGACATTTTTGTTCAACCAAGAGTAGAAAAGAGGATGTTTCAATCTGAAATGAGAGAGCGGAGGTTCGGGCTTGGACTCGAGCAGACGCCTCAGGCTGCACTAAAGCGTCTCTTCACCGGACTACGGCTCTTCCTTCGCGCTGCCACCGTGCACTCGAGTTATCGAGGGGACACATTCCGAACTTCGAACATCTTCCTTCATTAGCTAGTGTAGAAGCTAGTCGAGGAGGAGGAAATTAACTTCATGAGTAAACAAAATTTTGTGTTGGTATTGGGTGTCTAACTGTGGTGCTGTCACTTATCGGTTTTACGACGAGCCTTCATTTTCTTGAAATAACCTTTGATTGTATGGTCCGTGTCCCATGACACTGCTGCCTAGTGAATTTGGAACTTTGGTATTTCAATTGTTCCTGAGAAGAAAATAAAAACGTAATGGCACGGAGGTTTTATCATGAGTTTTCGCGCGCCTTTTTTTTTATATTGGTTGAAATTTATGCACACAAACGTGTTCTTATATGGGGGTTCACTTATAAGAACTCAGAATGCCAAGAGTAATTTAGACGGCATGCCCCACATATGTCATATATATTCACGCAGAACATCATGTTTTTTACATTTCTCGACTGCTTTCGTGGCCCTGTGATAGACCGACAAAAGTGGTGGGCACATATCCACGTAAAAAAGAATACTTTTGTCTTATAGATCAAATATTCGAACCGTTGCATCACTGTGACGCAGATAATCAATCTAAGAAAGCCGCGGATTACATTTTTATGCTGTTATAGGAGTAAGAAAAAGCCAGCTGAAGCACTTTTAATCGTGCAGTTTTTTTAATAAACTTATCAAATATGCTACGTTTATTTCCTGGGGAACTAAATAATACAAAAACACTGATTTCTATAATTGCGCTCATCGCTTAAGAATATGGCAATTATTTCTTTTTTTATCTAGGACCAGCGTACGGTAAGAACGAATTCAGTTAGACTACAACGTTGTATACTAGACGGGATACAAGCGCATCATTGAAAATATAAATACAAACAACGCGGCAGAGTACGAAAGCGCAGACAGAACACAAGCGCGAACATACTTTCTAATGCTAGATTGCGTTTCTATTACATGTAATAAGCTTGTCGAACGTTATTCGACGAGCTTCATGCATCCATTCAGCAATCGATGGCATATATATATTACGAGTAGGCAGCAGTAAACGCCCTTAATAAGCCGACAGTCGGCTCACATCCCTCAGCAAGCGTGCCACTGCGTACATTTCTTATGCGCGCCACCGGCCGCCTATCCATACTAGCGTGGTACCGGTGCTGCCCCCTAGAGCACGATCTCTGGGAGAACAGCACTTGCCAAAAACCCAACTGTCTAGATAGGTGTTTTTTTCCTCGTTTGGATGTTTCCACTGGTGTGCAATGTATGGGCGAAAAAAAAAGAAATTTATATAGTCTAGCAGTGCAATAACTTAACCATAGTTATTCATCTCATGATATTCCGCAGCACTGATTTTGTCATATTTATGCTATATATTTTTCAAACCTTACGCGTAATGAGCTTTACGCCAGCTTTACATGTTGCATTTAATTTATGACAGAGCATTCTCCATTCCTTTTGCATCATATATATTTTTTATCTACCAGAAGAACATATTCACAAGCCCTTGTTCTGTTGGCATAAGCATGCGCACGAGGTGGTCAAGGTGGCAGCCGCCTTCGCTAGTGACTTAACAGGGGAGGAAGGCGCAAAGCCAGCCTTATTGACATAAAAGGAAAGCGCTGCGGCTCGAGGGAGGGGCGTGCAAAGTCAGCATCCTACAGTTACATAGAAGGGACGCGCTGCGACGAACCTTCACTCTCTTTGAAAGGAAACTCTGCGCATGCCTATGTGTGTGGGCAAAAATAATGGAACGCGAAGCGTGACGTGCTAGTTTGAGGGGTGAAGCTCCTTAAGCCGAGGGTCGTGCATCCGCGATGTATGTAGAATAATAATAATAATAATAATAAAAATAATAATAATAATAATAAAAATAATGGTGACGATGATGATGATGAAGGTAGTAGTTGTAGTAGTAGTAGTAGTAGTAGTAGTTAACCACCTCTAGTTTAGTCATTGCAATGTCCCCTGCATGGCAGTACTTCTATAAATGATGAATATATGATAAAAAGATGCAAGATGGTGGTACTTAGAGTGTTCACTAGATGGACGGACGGATGAACGGACGCATGGACAGATGGACAGACAGACAAGCAGACGAACTGATGGACGAACTTTCGAACAGATCGATGGACAGGCAGACAGATGCATGGATGGACGGACGGTTGGTCACACAGACAGGCGGACGGACGGACGGACGCACACATGAATGGACGCACGCAAGGACGAACCAGGGACACATGGATGGACAGATGGACGGATGGACAAACGGGCACACGGATGGTCGGAAGCAAGAACGAACGGACGGAAGAGGCGCAGAAGGACTGCGGACGTTTCACCCACTCATCAGCCATCAACATTCAGTACGGGAACATGCTGTGATTTTTTTCTGTTTCTTTTTTTTCTTTCTTTATCTTTTTTTTCCTTTCCGTCGCATCACACAATGGGTGAGAGATAAAGTAGGCACTCAAAGGGAACTGTGGGATACGATGGCTTCCGGTTCGACGCACCACGCGGGTTACCAGCAGCACGCGCGCATTTTTGTACCGCTCCGTTGAAAAACATCACCTCTGCGTGTAATGTCAGTGCTATAGAAATTGGTTTTTGTTTAGGCTCACCGTGACTGTGTCGATGACAAGCTACGAAAGCCATGAGCAGTAAGGAAGCTTTTTTATCGCACCGAAATTATCTGCAATACTTTTATGCTTCTCGGGATCACTGTCAGTTTGTCTAGCAGATTAGTCGATACTGTTACGAAGCTGAGATGCCAACACGGTCCCGAAGGCGCCACTGCTCCGAACTCCACCGCAAAGGTCACCAGCCGTTTGGTAGCGTGTGCTACTCAGCTCGCGACTGCTTCTGCGCAGAGCCGATGGACGAGCGGACAAGACGACGGTGACTTAAGGCAAGGTTTATGTACAGGATAGAAATAGAGGCGTTACAAATTCGGCCCTGGGGCCGACAGCTTAGGGACTCAAAAAGCCTAGATGTCTTCTCTCGCGCGCATCCATCCGCTTCTATCTCTGTTACAAAGCGCACCACCGACGAGGTTACGAAGGGCGCCACGAAACTCGCCGCTGCCAAGGACACCGGGCGCGCCGACTGCGAAAGGGGCTCGAAGCAACCGAGAGGCTTCTCTTGCGCATAGGTCTACTGCTGGCGACGCGCCGCAGGACTTTTTTTAATAGACACTAGGTGGATCCTTTGAGTCACCAAACGTCCAACCAGAAGCGCCGCTGGCCGTGATGTCAGAATCTTCCAATGGGGCCCGCCGCTGGGCCGCATCATGCTCATCAAATCTGTATCCGCTGCGCGTTGTTGCACCTAAGGACGAGTGACGCCGCCACGCATTGCGCAAGACTCGCCAGACTGGAAACCGCCGATTGCTTCAACGGACTCGTGAGCTGAGGGAGATCGCTGTGTATTGCGTTAGACAGACTGCGCCGCCGCTTGATGATGTTATTGAGTTGATCGCGTAAAGCGGGCTCGTTCGCTAGGCTTGACACAGATTGCCTTTGCAGAGGCATTGAAGTTCCATGTGTACTCGCAGGCGTAACAGCACCCCCGCCGCCAGACAATGCGCCAGAAAGACGAGCTGCTTCCACGTGGCTCGGATGTAGGGCGCGCTCGTTCACCTGGTCCCTCCAGGTTTGCCTCCAAGGCCGTGGGGAGAACGTAGCTCTAGGCTCAGTTCCGTGAACACATTCTATCCTTGAGGACGCCTCCCAGCTCCACTTGCTTTTCGCCACAACTTATCGGCCAGCTTCACTCGTCTCTTCTGACGATTTTTGGTTTCAGCACTTGTCGATGGTTCTGCAACTTGTCAAGAACGGTTCGACAACAGACAACACACGACACAAGCAAGTGCCGTCAGTCACCCGACAGAACACCAGACAAAGTATAGTACAACATATACCTAGCTACGTGCCTATCGTAATTTCGTTCCCTCTACATAAAGAGGCACATGTTGGACACAAGACTCTTAAAATCAGAACTCAAATTTTTACACGTACAACAACGTAATGAAATAGAATACAACATAAAGTTGGCCCCTTACGATCACTCTGGACGAGAGCGCTCAGCTAAGGCCGTGATAAGGACAAAATTTTGCCCCGAATCGCAAGCGAGAAACCGAAAGGTGGAGAAGGTACTAACTAAAATACACGGCTCAATGCGTCTACATTGGCGTTTAGCTTTCCTTTTTTGTAGCGAACGTCAAAGTTGTGCTGTCGGAGTATCATGCTCCACCTCAGTAACCGCCCTCTTTTAGGCGCCATGTTATTTAACCAGGTTAGAGGACAGTGGTTCATTTCGACCACAAACCTCGAACCGTAGACATAACAGGCTAGCTTTTGCACAAAGGAATAACAATACGGCTTGCTACGGATCGGCTCCTCACAAGTTAGCTCGATATCGTGTTTATTCAACGTCATGTTTCCGGGACGGTCCGAAAACACGTCTTCAAACTCGCAAACAATCCTTTCCAGGTCCTCCTTCTGGACTTCACTTCACCTAGGCTCTAGGTTCAACTGCTCCAAGATTACCTCCGATCCCCTTTCGATTACATCACTAGAGGTCAAAATTTCTGCTCCCTCTTCCTCTGAAGCATTCAAAAGCAGAATTATGACCGCTTGACATTGAACGTATGGTTTCATCAAGTTACTGTGGTAAATTTTCTGCGACCGCCTTCCTAATTTCACTTCATAATTGGTATCAGAAAGCCTAGATATTACTTTGCCGGGCCCTTCCCAATTAACCTCAAGCTTGTTATTTTTGGACGGCCGCAGCAGCATTACCTGGCTACCTACTTCAAAATTGCGCTTCTTCGCCTATTTGTCATAGTCCTCCTTCGACAACACTTGTGTGGCTTTCATGTGGCTTTCCACAAGATCTTTCGTTTTTCCAAGCCTCTGAAGGAGGTTTAGAACATACGCAACTACATTAGGGTCCTCATCGAATCCCTTCAGGACTCGCGTAGCATTCGCAATGGTGTTCTCAACTACTCAGCAGCTGACCCGCAGGTCGCGGGTTCGAATCCCAGCTGCGGCGGCTGCATTTCCGGTGGAGGCGGAAATGTTGTAGGCCCGTGTGCTCAGATTTGCACGCTAAAGAACCCCAGGTGGTCGAAATTTCCGGAGCCCTCCACTACGGCATCTCTAATAATCATATGGTGATTTTGGGAAGTTAAACCCTACATGTCAATCAATGGTGTTCTCAAACTCCTGCCATACACAAGCTCTGCAGGGCTAAAACCAGTGCTGTTATGAGGAGCTGATCTCAAAGCAAACATAGAGGGGGGAATACTTGCTTCCCAGTCGCATTTGTGCTCGTAGCAAAGATCTCTCAGTATCTGTTTCAGAAAGGAATGTATACGCTCTACCGGATAAGATTGCGGGTGCTGGATCAAGCTGTGCACTACTTTTGTTCCGCGTTTATCCAAAAAGGCACAGGTAAGGCAGCTGGTGAAGACACTACCATTGTCGCATTGGATTTCAGAAGGAAATCCAACGCGTGCAAATATAGATTGCAGTGCATCCAGGACATTAGGGGAATTGAGCTCTTTAAGTGGTATCTCTTCTGGAAATTTTGTGGCTACACAGAGGGCCGTCAGGATGTACCGACAACCTTGCCTTAACTCTGGCAATGGCCCGACGATATCAATTACTAGGCGCCGAAAAGGTTCTGTGATAATGGGCACAAGCTTCATCGGTGCCTTCCACTTATCCGTGGATTTCCCTGCTCTCTGACAAGTTTCGCATGAGCGTACAAAGTCTTCGATATCATTCCAGCATTTCGGCCAATAAAATTCAAGGGAAACTCTAGCCTTAGTCTTTTTTATTCCGACATGCCTTGCCCATGCGTTTTCATGCGCCAGTTCCAACAGTTGGCGATGATACTTTTGTGGCACCAAGAGCTGCTCATACTTGCTACCTTGCACATTTGTGTAGCTTCGATACAGGAGCCCTGCCTTCTCAAAAAAAGAAACATTCTTTTTCTTTTTTCCCGGGTTTACGCTTTCCATTAGCGCTTTAATCGAGAGGTCCTCACGCTGCTCTCGAATGAGCGTTTCTCTATCAGCCCTCGACAGCTCACTCCAACTTTCCACTACAAACGAGAGCGATGCACCTCTCTCGCTCTGACTGAATGGCACCATGTCGTCTCCTCCACCGACACAGACCATGACAGTCGCTTCGGCGACGGCCCGCTCGAGTGACTGCTCAAATGACTCACATGGAGAATTTCCTGTCTGAGGTTCCGTCGACTTGCCGCCACGGCCACGCAGATCAGCAGCCCTTGCAGGTGGCGTTAGACCACACCGAAGAAAATCAAGTTCCTGCGAAAGCTCCCACGCTTGCGATCGCGTGAGGGCCACGTACGCTGAATTGAAGACGAACGATTTACCCTGCTCTTTGAGAAGCTGCTCTGAGTTATTGGAGAAAAGATAAGGAAAACGATCGGGAAGCGCGGAAGACACAGCCGCTTTGGTGCGAAGCTTACCGAACGGGCCTTCAATGACAACCGTAGCGATTGGTAAGCAAGCACTCTGCTCCGCGGTTATTTGCCTCATCCACGCGCATTCTCCTGTAAATTCATCCGGAGACACCAACGAAAGATGGACAAAGTCCATGGTTGCCGCTGAGTCTCGAAGTACTCCACACGTTTCCCCATTCACACTAATTTTATGGAGATACGGCTCTAACAACCGCATGTTCTTTTCCGATTCTCGCATTGTTGCGAAAGCAAACTTACGCGTACAGTTTATCGTGATGCGCCCTTCCTTTTTGCAGCTGTAGCAGATTAGCGGCTTCCGTGATTCAAATGCCCGTGTGGTATCAGGGCGTTGTTTAGGAACCTCACTCAATTTCTCCGCTTCCGTTTGCCCTTCCCCTACAGTGTTTTTCGTAACAAATGGTTTCTTCCTGAAATTACCGTCTGGAGCGGGTTTCCGTTGATCAGGTTTCTTTCAAAAGCCCTCTTTCCTTTCATCCTTTTCAACGCGCACTGCCGTGCTATGCAACAATCAGGGAGTACAATACTCTTCAGCTAACTCTGCTTCCTTTTTTAGCTGTACTTCGCCAAGTTTGTCCTGCAGCCAAAGTTTGACATCCTCCACGATGCAGCGGTAGAATTTCTCCAATGCAATGCATTCTACCACTTTATCGCGATCGTCATAAACACCTTCGCCCTTGAGCCATTCAATCAAATCGGCTTTAAGACGAAACGCGAAGTGAACGTGTGATTCATTCCCCTTTTTAACATACCGGAACCTTTGCCTGAAAGCCTCGGGTGACAACTTATAACGTCTCAAGAGCACTTCCTTAACCTCGTCATAGCTCTCAAACACTCCCTCGAAGAGACGTTATCACGTCGGACACTTCGCCGGGAAGAAGAGCTCACAGGTTCTGCGCCCAAAGAGACCGCTCCAAAGCATTTCGCTCACAGACGTGTTCAAACTTGACGAGATACTTCGCCATGTCCTCGCCTACTACGAACGGTGGCAGTTGGACGCGAATTCTCTGACCACTGACCTGGACTGTCGCAGAAGCTACTCTAGGCGCCTGCGAATACTGTGGGATTGCAAATTCTATTCGTTTCAACTAAAGGCACTCCAGTCTCTCGGCCTCTTCACGGTGTTCTCGCCTTTCAGCTTCGTCACGTTCGCGAACTTGTCGCCTTTCAGCCTCGTCGCGGCGTGCTTGTATATCCGCCCAGGCCTCATCGACTTCCTCAGCCGTCACTCTTGCATCCCTTATGATCTCAAGTATCGCTTGCTTGCGTTTCGCACGGCCCAAAATAAGGCCGAGTTCCTCACAAATTTCGCTGAGTTCCTTTACTTTGAGGTTTTCCGTCGTTTACACTAACCTCTTGCTTTTTGCCCGTTAAGAATCTACTTGCCGTACCCACTGTAAGTCTACTAGCAAGACGCGCAAATAATTTTAACACTGCCGTGTTTACACCCTCCGCATTAACTTTTGTTTCAAAGTGCTTCGACTATGCTTCAAGCGATCAAAGCCCACTCTAATGCTTCACACAGCCCTTCTCTAAACTACTATAACCTGTGCGAGAGTAGTCTGGTGAACTGAGGGGAAAACATCAGGCACTAACCGCATCGATGTCGCTGACGCCGGCCGATCCCGCAGCTGCCACCATTGTTACAAAGGCGACGACGCCAACATGGCCCCGAAGGCGCCACTGCTCCGAACTCCGCCGCCAAGGTCACCAGCCGTTTGGTAGCGTGTGCTACTCAGCTCGCGACTGCTTCTGCGCAGAGGCGATAGACGAGCGGACGAAATGACAGTGAGTTAAGGCAAGGTTTGTGTACAGCATAGAAATAGAGGCGTTACAAATTCGGCACTGGGGCCGACAGCTTAAGGACTCGAAGAGCCGATATGTCTTCTCTCGCATGCATCTGTCGGCTTCTCTCTCTGTTACGAAGCGCACCGCCAACGAGGTAACGAAGGGCGCCACGAAACTCGCCGCTGCCAAGCACACCGGGCGCACCGACTGCGAAAGGGGCTCGAAGCAACCGAGAGGCTTCTCTGACACATAGGTCTACTGCTGGTGACACGCCGCAGGGCTTTTTTTATAGGCACAGGGTGGATTCTTTGAGTCACCAAACGTCCAATCAGAAGCGCCGCTGGACGCGATGTCAGAATCTTCCAATGGGGTCGCCGCTGGGCCACGTCATGCTCATCGAATCCGGAGCAGCTGCGCGTGATTGCACCCAAGGACGAGTGACGCCGCCATGCATTTCGTAAGACTCGCCAGACTGGAAAGCGCCGATTGCTTCAACGGGCTCGTGGGCTGAGGGAGCTCGCTGTGCTTTGCGTTGCCCACCGAGCTCCCAACGCACAGGGAGACCGGCGCCGCCGCGTGATGACGTCGTTGAGGCGACCTCGTCAGGCGGGTTTGACCTCTGGCCTTGACACAGATTGCCTTTGGAGAGGCATTGACGTTTGGTGTGGACTCGCAGGCGTAACAATGCAGAAGACCGTTTTCATTGTATGATGCGTTACTGCGGATAAAAAATCCTCATTTTAAAGATCTCAGGGGTTGGGGATGATTGTAACAGTGTGCTAAATGTTCATTTTGGGATCGCATGCTTTGGCCGTTATCCTCGGTCGATTGGCATGAAGCGCAGCATTTATTGAGTGCGTTGAGATATCTTTTTTTTTCCTAGCCTTCAGCACGCTATAGGATACATTTCTTAGTCGAAGCGTGATGCTTATTTTAACGCTGATCTTGGTCAAGCTGCGCGGCATGGCGGCAATTAAACATACAGTCAGGCCTAGACGGCGCCGAAAAATCGAAACCCTGCGCTTGTTTCACGCACGTCTTCATTTGTGTGCCGCCCCGGCGCACAGATTGACTTAACGCAAATGGACTCGTCCAGCGCTGCGTGTACACTCACCCTTGAGTGGCGCTTTCGCGTTTTTTGTCTTATACATGGGTGCAATAGCCGGCGCCTATCTCATACGGCAGGTAGATTTCGTCCGTCTGTTCCCATAATACATTAAGTGCGAATGCACTTCATAAACGACCCTGAATCCACCGTCCGTGGCGTGCCTCCTCCTCTCCCCTAGCAACGGCGCGAGGAGCGGAGAGGAGCGTCTGTAACAACGGCGCAGTGACGTCACACACCACGTGATTGCGCACACTCCGCCCTCCGCTCCGTGGCTGCGCGCGCTCGCGCCGGCTCCGTGCAACTAGCCATTGCCCCGAATGCCATGTCAAAGACGATCTTCTTTATTGGGAAGGGTGAGGAACGACCGCACGCTCTCTTGATGAGAGATGATGGGGAGCGAAGCGGTCAACTGGACGATGCCGCTGCCGCGGACAGGCTGATCGATCAGTCGCATAGCCTGCACCTCGCTCTGGCTGAGAACCGCGTCCCACTGGCACATATACGCGTAATCTCTCCAAGGTTTCCCGAGAAGGTCTAATGGTTCCTGGGAATCGCAATGTGATCACACGGGGGTGTTAACGTAATCTCACTGGCGAATGCCAACGGATTTTTACTTTACTCCCCCTCATAGCATCACCCCGTGCATTCGCACTTAACCATGTTAACCCTCGGGGAAATTCTTGGTAGTTTTTTGCTATGCGCGCCTGCACGTCAGTTTCTTTCTCGATATAATATTCGCAACAAACTCATCCGTAAAATCTTTATTACTGCGGAATACACAAGTGCCTATGATAAAATTTTCTTCACATACTCTGGCTCCAACGATCGGTACTCAAAGGCTGCCTGTCACTATAGCTCTCTTCACAGTGGCGGCCCACCTCATTTTTCGTTTTCGTTCCTTGCGGATCGATACATGCGTCGGCTGAACAACCTACCACGGTTTAGCAGGATGAAAATAAACAGGCGACCGCACGCGCGAATCACGAATAAATTGAGACTTACGGCGGAGCGGTTCGCCATCGTCTACTCTCCTCGAACCGTAAGCCTGCTGCAAACAGTGGATCCCACAATCCTTCGCTCTTTTACTGGTCACCTAGGTTGTGTTCCAATTCTTAGACAGCACGTAGACAGTCTACGCACACTATTTAGAAGACAGCACCGAGCCCATGCTGTCCGAACTGGAACACGTCGGAACGGTTATTACGCGACGATGCGCCACCTCGCGTCAAGAAGAAAAATCTAAAATAAACAAATGTAACAGTTGTATTTTCTGGCCTATTTCATGTTGAAAGCAAAAACGAAAAATGGCAGATCGCACGTACAGTGGGAATCGCCGACATGCGAAGCATGAATGAGTAAGCTGAATTCATGAAACTTTAAAATCAGCACAACAATACGAGGCGGAAGTAAATAATGCCATACGTGACTTTCATTCCATGATTTTCACGTTTGGACGTGTGATTTACCTTCGTCATCTATTGACATCACCTGATATCGAACTTGGTATATTGTCGCAGTACAATGCGAACAAAGCACAAGTACGCCTTGAGGCAGCGAAAGCAGCGTGTTTTCAACGGCTGAGCCGCAGGATTGTCTTCTTTGTTGTTGAGTCAAGCCAGAGGCCCACTACTTGGTGTCCGCTAAATACCCACATCATCGTTGTCGTTCACACGCAGACACGGGTCATTTCCCTCCCTCTCAAATAGCATCGACCTGATGCGATGTCAATAATGCAGTTTTTTTTTTAAGAAAAGTCTCACACAATCACTCGCTGACGTAAGGCTTCATGCGCACTACTTGAACGAGTTCAGGATGGTGCTGGCGACGCTTGGTACTACACGAACCTTCGGGAACGACTTCGTAAGTAACCTCACTCAGTTGTTGCAGCACTCGGTAAGGCCCAAAGTATCTTCTTAAAAGCTTTTCGGAAAGTCCTCATTTCCGTACGGGTGTCCAAACCCATACTTTGTCGTCAGTTTGATAGACGACTGTTCGGTGGTGAGCATTGTAGCGGCCTGCATCGTACTCTTGTTGCTGGCGGATCCGTAAACGTGCAAGTTGCCTAGCTTCTTCCGGGCATTCCGTCAACGTGTTGGCGTATGGGTCGCTGTCGTCACCTTCGTGCGGTAGCATCGCATCTAACATAGTTCGTACTTCTCGTCCATGAACGAGGCTGAACGGTGTCATGCGGGTCGTTTCTTGCTTTGCCGTATTGTACGCAAACGTTATGTACGGCAAGATTTCATCCCAATTTTTGTGTTCAACGTCTACGTACATCGAAAGCATGTCTTAAATGGTTTTGTTTAGACGCTCTGTCAGCCCGTTCGTTTGTGGGTGGTAGGCGGTGGTCTTACGATGCGCTGTTCCACTCAGCATGAGGACGTGATCCAAAAGAGCTGCCATAAATGCGGCTCCTCTGTCTGTGATCATGACGGTTGGTGCACCATGCCTCAGTACAATGTTCTCGATAAAAAATCTTGCCACCTCTGCTGCTGTACCTCTCTGGATAGCCTTTGTCTCGGCATAACGGGTCAAATAATCCGTCGCGACGATAACCCAGCGGTTCCCTGCAGTAGAAGTAGGTAGTGGGCCCAAAATTTCCATGCCAATCTGGTAGAATGGAGCTGTTGGGACCGGTACGGATTGCAGGAGGCCAGCTGGTTTAGTCGGTGGTGACTTGCGTCGCTGGCAGTCGAGACAGGTACAGACGTGGTGCTTCACGGCTGTGGTTAGTCTCGGCCAGTAGTACTTTTGCTGTATTCTGGCCAACGTTCTCATGTAGCCCAAATGGCCAGAGCTCACCTCGTCGTGGCATGCTTTGAGTACTTCGGTACGAAGGGCTGCTGGGATGACGAGCAGATAGGTGGATCCCGTCGGCGAAAAGTTTCTTTTGTAGAGTACTCCGTGCCGTAAACAAAATGATGACAACACTCTTGCGAAAGCTCTTGGCGCCTTCTGAGATCTGCCATCGAAGTAGTTAATTAGGCCAAGCAACTCAGCGTCGTTTGATTGATTGATATGTGGGGTTTAACGTCCCAAAACCACTATATGATTATGAGAGACGCCGTAGTGGAGGGCTCCGGAAATTTAGACCACCTGGGGTTCTTCAACGTGCACCCAAATCTGAGCACACGGGCCTCAACATTTCCGCCTCCATCGGAAATGCAGCCGCCGCAGTCGGGATTCGAACCCGCGCCCTGCGGGTCAGCAGCCGAGTACCTTAGCCACTAGACCACCACGGCGGGGCAACTCAGCGTCGTCACGTTGTTGCTGCGCAATGATGGTCGTGTCGAGGACACCGAGAAATGCCATTTCCTCCTCTTCAGGTAGGGTTGCTGACTCAATGGGTGAACGGGACAGACAGTCGGCGTCCATATGTCGCTTGCCTGACTTATGTACGACTACAATATCGAATTCTTGCAGCCTGAGACTCCAATGCGCTAATCGCCCGGTAGGGTCTTTTAGACTTGTTAACGAGCACAATGAGTGGTGGTCGCTAATTACTTTGAAGGGGCGGCCATATAAATAGGGGCGAAATTTTAAAACCGCCCATACCACGGCGAGACATTCCTTCTCAGTTGTAGAGTAATTAGCCTCAGCGCGTGTTAACGTTCTGCTTGCGTAAGCGATTACCCTTTCTGTGCCCTCTTGCTGCTGCACAAGCACAGCTCCCAGACCAACATTGCTCGCGTCTGTGTGTAACATTGTCGGGGCTTCTTCACTGAAGTGGGCAAGCACTGGGGGCGTTTGAAGACGTTGACGCAGGTCATTAAAGGCAGCCTCCTGTTCTTCGTTCCACTCAAAAGCAACATCGTCTCTTGTGAGACGAGTTAGTGGCGACGCGATGCGGGCAAAGTCTGCGATAAACCGGCGATAATAGGCACAAAGGCCTAGGAAGCGCCTGACAGCCTTCTTATTGGAGGGTACTGGGAACTGTGCGACGGCGGCAATTTTTCCAGGATCGGGCCGGACGCCTGCGTTGCTGACGACGTGACCGAGAAACTGAAGCTCGTGAAAACAGAAATGACACTTTTCTGGTTTCAATGTTAGGCCCGCGAACCGTATGGCACGTAAAACAACTTCCGGCCTTTTGAGATGCTCGTCAAAAGTCGTTGAAAATACTACAACGTCGTCCAGATAGACTAGGCACGTCTTCCACTTCAATCCCGAAAGTACCGTGTCCATAAGCTTTTGAAAAGTCGCGGGCGCGGAGCACAAACCCAAAGGCAAGACTAAAATTCGTATAGACCATCTGGCATCACAAAAGCGGTTTTCTCTCGGTCTCTTGGGTCTACCTCGATCTGCCAGCATCCACTCCTCAAGTCCATGGAAGAAAAGTAACGAGCGTGGCGAAGTCTGTCAAGGGAGTCATCAATACGTGGGAGCGGGTACGCATCTTTTTTGATCACCCGATTCAGCTTCCTGTAGTCCACGCAAAAACGCAGCGTGCCGTCCTTTTTCTTTACTAGCACTACAGGCGATGCCCAGGGGCTCTGTGACGGTTGAATTACATCATCTTCAAGCATTTTCGCGACTTGTTGTTGTATGGCTTCGCGTTCCTTTAAAGCTACACGATAAGCGTTCTGGTGAATACGTCTCGCCGTGTCCTCGGTGATTATTCGATGCTTTGTCAAAGGTGTTCGACCAACTCGTGAGGTCGATGAAAAGCAGTCGTGGAATTCGGCTAGTAGCTGAAGAAGTCTCTGTCGGTCATCCTCTGACAGAGTGGGACTAACGTCGAGAACGGGTTCTGGTTCTTGATTAGGCGCTTCGTCTAATACCGATAAACATAAACTGCCTCGCATTTCTATGATATTGTCGTAAGAAGCGATAGCTGTGCCTTTCTAAAGGTGCCGGCGCTCGGTACTGAACTTGGTCAAAAGTAAATTCGTGCGCCCACCAGTGAGACGGACGATACCTCGTGCGACCGAAATGCCATGGCTAAAGAGCAGCGAGCAAATTTGGTCGGCAATGCCTTCGCCATCAAACGCTTCATGCCCTTCCACCGAAACAAGAGTGCATGACCGTGGCGGGACGACCATATCATCATCAATTATACGTAAAGTGTTACGTATTGCGGCTGAACAGTCAACCAAACCAGGGCTGTTGCGGAACGTAATTGAACGGTCCGGGATGTTGATGACGGCACCATATTCTCTTAAGAAGTCCATTCCTATGATCAGGTCCTTGCAACATGAGGTGAGGATGACAAACGTCGCCACGAAAGAAGAGCCGCCAATGCCGAGTCTCGCTGTACACCTTCCGACAGGCATCAACAGCTGGCCGCCTGCTGTCCTCAGGTGAGGTCCCGTCCACGTAGTCTTCACTTTTTTTAGGCGCACGGCAAGGTTTTCACCTATGATACAAAAGTCTGCACCGGTGTCAATTAAGGCTGTTACTTGCTGTCCGTCTACAAAAACAGTAAGATCTGTGATCACAGTTTCGTCAACGTTACAACTAGTCGGCTTTACGGCGTCCTGTGGTAAGAGTAATGGGGGCCTTTTTTCGTCGCCTTGGTGGCCTACAACCTCACCCCCGGAGGTCGCCGCCCTCAGTTTCCCCGGCGTGGACTTGGTGACCTCCTTCCGCTGGCGTCGGCTGTAGTGCGGTGGCGCGACGAAGCCGAATATGCCGGAGACGGAGAACGTGGTCGACGTCCCAAACCTGGCTGGTAATTAGGCTCACTGTCGTCATTGTTGGCACGGCGGTTGTCAAAATGGAACCGAGACAAGGAAGGTCGTTGAGAATCAGCGTCCCGGCGTGGTGGGTAGTCGTCGTTGGGGCGTCAATCGTCAGACCATTGCCGAAGAGGTCGAAACGTGTCGACGTGGCGCCAGCAATGACGGGAAATGTGGCCGACGCCTCCGCAGGTAAAACAAAGAGGACGTCTATCCACGGTGCGCCAGACGTCTGTTTTACGAAGCTGTGGACGCCGCAACGGCTCGTAATGTTGTAAATGCCATGTCTCGTTGGGAGACGGCTTTTCGTACGGCAGCATTTCGTACGGTGGCACGACGGCAGGGCGCCGCGGTGTCTGTTCTTGCGGTGGCGACTAAGGAACGGCTGTCGATGGCTGGCGGTACGACGGCGGAACGGGCGGCGGGCGGCGAAGCGCGGCTGCGTAGCTCATGGGTCGCTGATCGTGAGTAGGATCAGCTGCTGAAAACGCTTGGCGTATTTCTTCTCGGACGGCTTCAGCGACAGATGCCATGGGTGGTTCCGTGACCAGAGTCCGCAGCTTCAGCAGCTCTTCGCGAACAATCCCTCGTATTAAATTGCGTAACGATCTGTGATTATCAGATGTCGTAGCGGAGAGTTGAATGTGGGTGCTGCTGGACAAGCAATCGTATTGTCAGCATCGTAGTTGAAGCGCCCGCTCGATAGCCGTAGCTTCTTTGATGAAGTCTGTGATGGTGCTAGGCGGGTTCCACAAAAGTCCGGCGAACAATTGCTCTTTAACGCCACGCATGAGGTATGTGGGGTCTCGGCGAGGCGAACGGGCGCATCGCCACGCCACGCTCTTGGAGTGAACGGACACAGCGGGCGCGGTTGGTACAAACACACCACATACATACATTTATTAACTAATTTAGACGACGATATCGTCCGCCGAATGTTACATCAATTTTAACTAACACGCTACCATACAAACAACATAACCCAGTGAGACACTAAACACACAATAACATGATAAACACACACTAACACACTCAACACACTAGCACATACCCAAGACGGCGTCGCCAACGCCTGACTTTCCACGCGGGACCCCGGCGCGAAGCCCGCGGTGCCGAGCACCGGGGACCCGCGCTACAGACAACCATTCGCGGCAGCCGCCACGCGCAGAAGAGGCTCGCTCTACTCTCGCCCACCACCAAGGCCCGCCTTCCGCCAGGGGCCACCACCGGCGCTACCACTCTACCAACAGTGGTACTCAAAGCGAACACAACGCCATCTATCGCCCGGCGGTGGTCACCACCGCAATAAAGCCTTGGGGCGAGACACGTGCGCCACGCGGCGCAGACAACTTTACAGGGGGGTGTCCGCACCCCCACATTCCCCCAACCTTAAATCAAACCATATCCCAAAATCGAAAATTAGCTACACAAGCTTTAACAAAAAAATGATATCGCACGACCATAATGTCCTTGCACCACGACACCGCCGCTGGTCGACACTGCTGCACTGTCCGGCTAGGCTTCACCTCAGTACCGGTCCCGCAACAGCAACGTTGCCGTCGGCGCGACGATCCGTCGCTAGCACCGACACGTCTTCCAGTTGCGACCAGCACTCGCGAGGGCGCCGGACTGCAGGCAGTTGCGCAGGTCCCAGGCATCTCCATCGCCCGACCTCACGACCGCATTCCTGGCCAGTGACGCTGACGATATGCAGGACAGCCGGCCGTGGATGACATCCCTCCCGCTGAATACATCAACAAAAAACAAAACTCGAAAGAAACAATGGAGCGCGGCCCAGGGAGGGAGCTTCAGGCTTTTCAGCCACGTGGTACGGTGGTCAGTACTGCTAGCTAATACATCGGTGGCAGCCGAGACGCCCATCAAAATAAAACAAAAATCACTTTTCCTAACTCGTGCTCACAAGAAAAAAAAAGTGAGGGAAGCGGAGCGCAACACCTCAACGCCACGATCCACCTAGCTGTGCCACGTGCGACAGGCGGCTGCGTAGAGCCTTAGGCCTAATGAGTCGCACGGCAACAACCGGCATCCACCCAGCACCCAGCCTAGGCGCAGAAGAGGCAGCCGCGAGGAGACGTCCACTCTGTGAGGTGGCCCTATCGCTCGCCGCACACAGCAGCTTACCGAGCGATTGGCGTCCACCGCCCCGGGCGGTGTCACGACGCCTCGGCGTCGAGCCGCAATACAAGTCAGCAACGACGCCCGGCTCCCTGAGCCAAAAGAGATAGAAGAAGCTATTCACAGAAAATCGGACCACCCACGAGGCTTCCGTACTCACTCGCTTCGGGCCTGGCCTACAAACCACGTGCTCTAGGCCTTGCTCACCCCAGGATGCGGACCGCATGGCTCTCGTCCTAATTCAACAACGTTTTTGAAAACTAACAACAAAAAATAACAACACTTGCAAGCAAAAAAAAATAAATAGAAAGTCAACTTGCCGACAAATTGAAACACGTTACAAAACCAATCTCCTCGCTTCTCAACAAAGCACACCACCGACGCTAGCAAAGAAGTCCCCCCTAGGCCTACTCTACTCCGGCTCTAACAAAATCCCTGTACCGAACCGCAAAAACTGTCGTCCGATACTCCAAGAGCTCCACGTTGGGCAGCCAGTGTGGGGTCTCGGCGAGGCGAACGGGCGCATCGCCACGCCACGCTCTTGGAGTGAACGGACACAGCGGGCGCGGTTGGTACAAACACACCACATACATACATTTATTAACTAATTTAGACGACGATATCGTCCGCCGAATGTTACATCAATTTTAACTAACACGCTACCATACAAACAACATAACCCAGTGAGACACTAAACACACAATAACATGATAAACACACACTAACACACTCAACACACTAGCACATACCCAAGACGGCGTCGCCAACGCCTGACTTTCCACGCGGGACCCCGGCGCGAAGCCCGCGGTGCCGAGCACCGGGGACCCGCGCTACAGACAACCATTCGCGGCAGCCGCCACGCGCAGAAGAGGCTCGCTCTACTCTCGCCCACCACCAAGGCCCGCCTTCCGCCAGGGGCCACCACCGGCGCTACCACTCTACCAACAGTGGTACTCAAAGCGAACACAACGCCATCTATCGCCCGGCGGTGGTCACCACCGCAATAAAGCCTTGGGGCGAGACACGTGCGCCACGCGGCGCAGACAACTTTACAGGGGGGGGGGGGGGTGTCCGCACCCCCACAGGTAGCGTAACTTTTTGTCGTCGGCCATGTGCGGGTCAGCTTTACGGAAGAGACGGGCCATGTTCTCAGCGAACATTGCGACCGTTTCATTGGGTTTCTGAACCCGTAGCTCGAGTATATGCTGCGCACGTTCGCGCCGGTCAACATCGGCAAATGTGTCAATCATCCCTCTTTTAAAGTCACTCCATGTTGACAAACTGCCTTCTCTGTTCTCGTACCAAGTATGAGCACTGTCGTCGAGATAGAAATAGGCGCGGGAAAGTCTTTGTTCAAGAAACCACTGGTTGGTTTTGGCGACACGTTCATAGTGATCAAGCCAGTCTTCGACGTCTTCATGTGCTCCACCACCAAAGCGATCAGGCACCAGTGGTGAAAAAAAGGTTACCTGAGATGGGGTTGGTGGACTGCTGTCTCGTAGTAACTGTTGTGGACTGGCGGTGGCCATTGGTAGATGTGAGCGGTGCCTTCTAGAGTGTTCCTGCGAGGGGGTGAACTCTGGAGGGAGGCTTCGCAAGCGACGACTGAAGCGATGCACGGGAGTGTCGACAAGTGCTTCTGGACTGGATGCACGGCTCCCCGTGGGAGTGTGGAGCATCAGGTGGGGTCGCGGGCCAGCACCTCCACCAGTGTCGCAGTACAACGCGAACAATATGTGCAGCTAGCGAAACGGCCGCGAGCACGCTATGAGCGTAGCATGTAGTAATGTTTTACATGACACGAATATGATGATTATCATGCTTGGACGTGTCCCATATCTTCGTGGTCAATTCCCATACCGTAATACCAAACTTGGTATCTGTGAAGCTAGCGAAACGGTGGCGACCGCACGTGACGCTGACGCGCGCCCATGCTGGGCGCAGCGACGCTACGCTAGCAAAACGCGAGCACCATATATTGTCTGACAATAGGCGCGACCATCGTCTGTTGGCGAGGCCCGGCGGCAACCGTCTCGAAATGCGACATGCTGAATTTCGCGCCGACGACGTTACCTAGAAAGCACCGCGTCTGCTTAGCGTCGTGACGGAAGGGCCCCGGGAGCGCTCAAACGCGCATGCGTCATACCAACGCACCGCGGCGTGCGCCTGCGAGTACATGGCAGGCAGATCGGCGCCTGGCGTGGCATCGCCAGCGTGACGCGACGAAACGAACGCCGGTGCGCGCACGCACCGGGTCACGTCGAAGTGTGGCACGTAGTCATGTTCTTACATGACACGCATCTCATGATTATCACGTTCGCACCATTCACATATCTTCGTCATTTATTCCCGCCACGTAATAGCAAATTCGGCATATGTGAAGCTAGCGAAACGGCCGCGAGCGCATCATGAGTGTCGCATGTAGTCTTGTTACATGACACGCATGTCATGATTATCATGTTTGAGCGTGTCATTTACATGTCATCTGTTCGTGTCACGTAATACCAAATTTGATGTTTGTGAAGCTATCAAAACGGCCGCGAGCGCATCATGAGTGTGGCAGGTAGTCATGCTGTTACATGACACGTATCTTATGATTATCACGTTTGCGCCAGTCACATACCTTCGTCATCTATTCACGTCACGTAATACCAAATTTGGCGTATGTCAAGATAGCGAAACGACCGCGAGCGCATCATGATTGTGGCAAGTAATCATGTTGTTACATGACACATGTGTCATGATTATCATGTCTGAACCAGTCATATATCTTCGTCATCCATTCACGTCTTGTAGTACCAAATTTGGTGTATGTGAAGCTAGCGATACGGCCGTGAGCGCATCATGAGTGCGGCATGTAGTCAAGTTTTTACATTACAAGCATATCATGATTATTATGTTTCTACCAGTCACATACCTTCATCATCCATTCACGTCCCATAACACCAAATTTGGTATATGTGAAGCTAGCGAAACGACTGCGAGCGTGCCATGAGCATGGCGCGTAGTAATGAATCATGACTTACATAACATGCGTATCATGATTTATACGTTAGGGTCGGTGACTTGTGTTCGTTATGCAGTCATGTCATATCATGCAAATTTCGCAACATGTCACGTGAACGAAACCACCGCAAGAGCAGCAAGACCTTGAAATATAAATCATGACACTTATGACATACATGTCATGATAGTGATGCTATGACTAGTCACTTATGCTCTCCATACAGTCATGTTATGCCATACCAAATTTGGAATTGATACCGTAAACGAAACGGCCAGGAGAGCTAAAGGTCGTAGGCGACTAGATAGATAGATACGCTCAAAGTCGCCGAAGCCCGCTAAGAAATGCTTCGCATTTAATAAACGTTAGTCACATTAAGCGTCTGGGAAAGCGTCTGCTTAGGTATCAGACGACCATTATGGCGAGACCCAACCTATCTGAGCGATTTGCTGAGCCGCCATCTTGTTTAAACAGCAAAGTAACCTTCATCGTGTTTGTCTGCGATGCGGTCTTCTTGGAGCTGTCTATTTTGCCGGCTACGTGAGAATTGGAATGGGACTTAGGAATACCGCTGTCCATTTAGCTGTCTATTTAGCCGTCTACGGTGACTATTAGAACACACCCCTATCTCCTTCCTAACTTTTAGGGGCGAAGCTCCTTATAGCGGCTCCAGTTCATCCCTCGTAGTCGTAGTAGTAGCACAGAACACCTACCAGTTAGTAGTGTGTAACCAGTTTTAGATTTTGACCTCCAAGGTGGTGCCGGTGAGAGAATTCTACTGTGAGTTGTTGAACAATCCGAAATTCGCAGCGTGCGCGTTAACTAAAAGCCGCATTCTCCTGTCTCATTCCCCCTTAGCAGCCATTGGCATGTACATTGAGCGCTATTTGACAAGAAAGGGTTGCTACGTTATACTCGCTGGGCATAACCTC
The DNA here is from genome assembly GCF_043290135.1 of Rhipicephalus microplus. NCBI lineage: Eukaryota > Metazoa > Arthropoda > Arachnida > Ixodida > Ixodidae > Rhipicephalus > Rhipicephalus microplus. The sequence continues at coordinate 103,844,860 of NC_134704.1, read as the reverse complement.
CTTGGTTTTAGAAAGGTTCAGCGAGCTTTGGGCCACAGTGCCATGAATGCAGTGAACTAGTATACACCATGAACTCGAGGTGGTTAAAGGTAGGAAGTAGACACGAAGCGCAAGCCGTAAGAAAGTGTGCGTGTGCCACCTCTCGTTTAGCCCTTGGAATGTCCGCTGGATGACGGTGCATATGCGGAATATATGATGAAAAGATGCGAGATAATGGTACTTGGAGTGTTGAATATATGTACGAAGGCACACACAGACAGATGCTTGGACGGACTCACAAATGGCTGCACCGACAGATGGATGCATGGACGGACGCAGGGGCGGATGCATGGACGAACGCAGGGACGGACGCACAGATGGACGTGCGGACGGACAAACAGACGCACACACGGAGGGGCGAATGGACGCGCGGATGGTCACACAGACGGGCGCATGGACGGACGGAAGCAAGAACGAATGGATGGATGGATGCTTCGCCCCACTCTCCATCATTCACTCCGTGGATATGCTGCCATTTTTTTACTTGCTTGATGCCAGGAATCCGACCTTCACCCACGTGTTGAAGAGCGCTACACTCCTGTCCCTACAGGCGACAACGACATCCATGCGCTGCTATCTAAACATCAACAAAGTACAGCACCGTAAAATTACAAAAAGTTTCACTAAAAGATTAGATTGCCACGTCAGAGACTCTTATTCGACTACTAACGTGTAAGTGAAGCTGGAAAACTTATTGCGAAAAAACGCTTACATATACGCCCCTCACCGGCCTGTCAAAGGGGGCCTCATCTTGATAGATCCGCGACGTGTGTAGTTCTCGTTGTGGTTAGTGCAGTGCTGCCAACGTCGTTGACGCGACATCTTCAATAGTAGGAATCGAAGAAGTATACTGGGTTCAGCACTTTGGAGGCCGGAACTACCAAGTTACCGTCAACAGTGAGGCCGCACTGGCCCAAATCGTAGACGCGTCGCACCTTATCATCCGAGGAGAGCGCGTCGCCATCGTACCCCTGGGACCCCAAGTGACCCAATCGACCGTCCTGTTCCTGCCGTGCCGCGTACCCAGCGAAGTCCTCGCACAAGCACTCTCTCCCGACGGGAAGGTGCTGCACATCACCAGAGGACTCATGGGATCGCGCCCAACCGTGACCACAGGAACGCGATACGTCCACATGGAAATGAAGGCTTCGTCACCAGTGCCCAACTACCTCAAGGTCGCGGGCCATCGAGTAACCTGTGGCTATAAAGGCATCCAGCGACTGTGTCGTCGATGCGGAGACAGTGGGCACTTCCGCATGAACTGCACAGCTCCGTTTTGTGGAAGGTTCGGCGTTTATGGCCACGACGGGAAAGGCTGCTCGCTGCCGTGTCGCCGTTGTGGGGACCCGCATGCCACCGTGGCCTGCACCATCAGGCCATCGTATTCCGAGGCGGCATCCAAGGATTCCCCTCCACTTCCACCAGGAACGCCATCTAAGAACAAGTGCGACGATTCGTCAACGCGAGCCGTGGTAACCTACTACGATCAAGGTGTGCCAATCGCGACGCTGCACCAGACGCCCACTGCGTTCCCAACGATTCCGGGCCTGGTAATCCCTCCAGGTACTGAAAACTTTAGTTCCCCGCGTCCCGTGGCCATTTCTGAGGAATCGCAGGCCAAGCCCTCGTCAGACAAAGCGCCTCGTGGGGACGGCGTCTCGGATGGGAATATTGCATCTGAGGCTCCTCGCGTTGCTGCTCTGTCGACAACAAGTTCAGGTGTCATCGAGGAGTCTACATCTCAAGACGACGACGCCTGCATCTACGAAGACTCCAACAGCACCGCGAGTGAGGCGCCCCTACAAATTGACGAAGACACCAGCCCCAGTGACATAAGCCAGGACAGTGGAGACGTCTTTGTACCATCCTCGCTCAAAAACCCGGACACCAAACGCCACCGGATAACTACTCGTGACTTAGAAGCCCCCACCAGAGACAGAAGTCCCCTGCGGACTTCGACGCGATCCCGGAAGCCCCGAGCCTCCGTTGGATCGCCTGGCCAGAAAAAATGACTCAGCCACTTGCGGGCCATTCGCTCCCGCACCTGATAAAGGTACCCCTGCATTTGCGTGATCCCATACTATGTTTTCATTTTCCCCATGGCTCTTACTCTAAAAGTTATTACTTTTAACGTTCAAGGTTTCCGAAATCCACAAAAACAGGCTGAGGTATTGGCTTTTGCACGCTCAGTGCACTGTGATTTGCTGTTCGTGCAAGAAACAAATTTTTTCAAGCTTTCTGATGTACTCGCTTTCAAGCGCGCGTTCAATTTTGATCGTTTCTTTTCGTACGCCAGCACGCATTCGACTGGCGTCGGAGTCGTTATTTTTAACCGAGGTCTTTTACGTGACCATCATATTTCCTTCGATGCCTTCGGACGCGTGCTGGCGTTCGACTGCACCTTTTTTTCGTTAAGAATAAGATTTGTTGCCGTGTATGCCCCAGCGGCACGCGAGAACTCAAACGCGTTCTTCCAATCTCTTGATGCGTTCCTTTTAAATTCCCGACATGTGGTACTTTTAGGGGATTTCAATTGTGTCTTAGACTCACACGCAGACGTTCGAGGTCCGGGTCGCGGCCGGTCAAACTGGAATGCCAGAGAACTCGAACGTCTAGTTCAGCAATTGGCATTGAGTGACATTCATCAAAGTGTGCATGGCAGTAATTATGCCTATACTTGGCGTCGAGCAGCGTCGAGCAGCCGAATTGATCGCGTGTATGCATCCCCCAGTCTCATTACCTACGTTCACGACACCGGGGTAATGTCATTGCCACCGACACCAGTGTACATTAGCGACCATCGGCCGGTTATGTTATCCCTCCGCCTGCCAGCGGGGACGCCAACGGTTCACAGACCATGGTGTCTCGATTGTCGCGTCCTCCAGGACTCTCAGGCTACGGAGAAATTATCCCGAGCGTTACGCGCATCGCTCATTTGGGCCGATGTAGCTGATTGGGATCGCCTCAAAGAACAGTGGCGGCATCATTGCAGTGCGTCGGGAAGAGGACTTTGCACCCGTATGTCGAAAGATGCGTCATGGTTAATCCAGAAGATACGCATTGCCAATCGATATCCCAGTCCTTCCACTGTAATGCGGGCATGGCAAGAGGAGCTCGTTGAACGGTACCAGCGTATTATGCATGCTTCTTCACTCTCGGCTGCAGCTTGGCGCTGTAGACGTGCACCCTGTTCGCACCCTGAGGTGCTAAGGTATGCACGCAGAGCTCTGCTTTGTCCACCAGGCTCGCCTGCCCACTCGCTGAACTCTATCACCCCAGCTGCTGCGGGTACGCGCGACTTTCAGGAATTCACTCAACACTTTGAGTCAATAGCTAAATCTGGTGCTAATGTCTGTTACCCAGGATCCGTTTCTTCGCATCCTCTGCTAACAGATTTACCTCATGATTCCAACATGTCAAATGACGTCCTCCTATCACCGCCATCCGATGACGAAATTAAAGGCGCATTAGACGCAATGAAAAAGGGATCGGCCCCAGGGCCTGACGGACTCCCTGCAGAGTTTTATGTACAGTTCTGGCCTATCATTGGTCCAACTATGTCACGCATCATTCGCAAGTGTTTCCAAGATATTACACTTCCAACTTCTTTCCACAAAGGCCGTATAACACTAGTTCCCAAGAAAGACCCAATGTCCACGCGACCAGAAGATTGGCGCCCTATTACCCTGCTCAATGTAGATTACAAGCTCTTGGCTAACATTTTGGTGCGCCGAATCAGTCCATTTCTTGCAACATTAATCGCTCCCCACCAGGTCTGTTCTGTTCCGGGCCGAGAAATACACACCCATACGTGGTTAACGCGTGACATCATTCAATACACCATTAGCCGATGTGCGCAAGGACTGTTGGTTTCATTAGATCAAGAGAAAGCTTTTGATTTCGTAGAACATGGCTACATACTAAATGTTTTACATGCATACGGATTCCCGGATAAGTTCATTGACCTTATCAACGCGATGTACACCAATTTAGAAAGTACCCTTTACTTAGATTCCCGGGAGAGTCACGCATTTAGAGTCACGCGTGGGGTCCGTCAAGGGTGTCCCCTCTCCCCAGTGTTATTTATCCTTGCATTAGAGCCCTTCTTAAGGGCCGTTGAACATCACCCGCAGATTCGTGGCTTACCTCTACCCGGTAACACTCAAGTAAAGGTCACTGCATATGCAGATGATATCACTCTATATGTACATAATGAACAGTCGCTGCAGCATGCTCTTGATACATTCCATGATTTCGGTATTATCTCCGGTGCAAGGTTAAACTTTTCTAAAAGCCAGTATTTTTTCATTGGCAACCCCAGCGGTCGTATCAACATCACGTCGCCTTTACAGTGGTCTCCTGAGATTTCAATACTCGGAGTTACTTTCACTGTATTTGGTATACAGGATAGCATCTGGTCATCCGTTGTACAAACTCTTCTAAATGATATCAAAGCAGCCAGGTACTTCGAATTCCCCCTCTTGGAACGCCGATACTTAACTCAAACGGTGTACCTAGGAAAATTTTGGTACCTTTGCCATTCTGTTAAACCACCGCTCCACGTCTGCAGGAAAGTGCAAAGCTGCATCAGTTCATTTTTTTGGTCTGGTGGCACAGAATTGTTATCGCGTCCAGCGTTAGCTCAACCACGAGATCAAGGCGGTTTTGCATTCCCCGACGTTTCCGTCGCGGCGTCTACATTGTGCCTCCGCACTCTATTGCGAATACTAAGCAATGATGACATGCCCGCTCAGACACTGGCTCGCTACCATCTGGGGCCATCACTACGGGTCTTCTTGCCGGATAGTCAAATAAACAAAGGTCCCCAATCGACTGAATTACCATCTTTGTATCGAGCCCTTCTGGCATTTCACCGACGTTTGGAAGCTACGTGCCCAGAGATAGAGGTGGCCGATTCTAAAGTGGTGGACACAATGGCCGCCCTTCTACGGCCCTTGGTGCCCCAGCATCGTCAATCTGTATTGAACCACTCTTGGAAACCAATAACTGCCGCAGTGTTGCCAGGGCATCTAAGAGACTTTGTCTGGAGGTTGGGCTGGGGCTTGCTCCCCACGCGAGATCGGTTGCAGCGATGGCATGTAGTTCGCACTTCCACTTGCCCGAACTGCGTCATGGTAGAGACCAATCGACATGCGACGTTTGAATGTGTGGTTTCGCGCCTTTTTTGGCGTGCGGTTAATGCTGGTTTTCGGGGACAGGGTGTGCGAACTTTCGTGTCCAACGGCCGATTTCCGCGTAGCCGCTTCTCCGCTCTCTTAATAGTTGCCGGGCTGTTCAGCCTTTGGAGAAACCGATGTGAGGCCGTAGCTGCCAATTGCCGCCGGCGTGCCTTGTGGCCGATACTGGGGAGAATGAGACGAGAGATCCTCGCGTTCCTCTCCGAAGAGCTTTTCTTCCTCGGGGAGCAAGAGTTTCTGCGGCATTGGTCGTGCCCTTTCGTCAAGGTGGAACACGATAGGATACAACTCATTTTTCGACCGACTTGGTGCTAAGCAGCGCCCGTTGAGTTGTTATATATGATTTCATTTGTTACAAATTGTGTTTCATTTGGATCTATTGTATCGTTATACCCTTGTATCGTGATATCACATTGAATTTTTGTGTACATGTATGCCAACATAATCATGTATATTAGAGCAAATGTCTTCACTGTAACGTAGTGATGTTAGTCGTGAAATATAGATGTGCCGAAGTGTATGTGCCCTGTTGCTGGAATGGTATGAAGCCTTTGTGTTCTGTACATGCTGTAAATAAACTTTTTCTAAACAGGGGAATCAGCTCTTTAAAAGGCTCGAGCGGATCTTAGCGGGACGGCTCAGTGCTCTCCCATAGTTAAGTACGAAGTACTCGAAATCGTTAAACATATATTTCTATACGGCTTCCGCAGAATGTCTGGGCTGTGATTTCTGCTGCTCACGGGACGGCTTTCCGCTCTCCCATAGTACAGTACCTAGTACTCTAAATTGCTACACCCACTTAGTCTAAATATAATGTCAATGCATGTTTTAGAATAAAGGGGGTGACGCCCAAGAGACGGCTCTCAGCTCTCCCACAGTAACGTACCGAGTACTCTAAATCATTAGGCATTTTTTTCGAAACAGACACTGATCTAGAGAATTTCGGTTGTGTTTAGGGGAAAGGGGAAATTTGTCAACATCTAGGGAAATTTTTCGGTTCCACGGGAACGGGAAGCAAGCAGATCGATGGAGGCATAGAGTTTCGTACAATAATACTTATATGTAACTCTATGGTCGGAGAGACATTTCACCCACAACCTCTTTTTTTTCCTTCTTCCACCTTTTCTCTTTTACACCCCCTCTACACTCATCCTAAAGCACTGGCCCATGCCCAGTAGTGGTGTCTAGGGGTGCGAAGGGGGACAGGGCTGCTCACCGTCCTCAACGCTGTGTCAGCGCTCTCTTCTCTCCCACTTCAATGTGGTTCATTCTGTGAAGTCCGTGTTCGACATCGATTGCCTGAATCCCGTTTTGAACCAAAGAAAAGATGCTCTCGCTCGAGACCGCCAAGTATATATATATGTTTATCTTTACACCAACCTCCCGTTTTCTCGCCTTTCACCCGTGGTATTATTTCTTTTATTTGTTGTTGTTTTTTATCGGTTTCCTTTTTTTGTGAACGCTGTCACGTTGCCAGTGAGCTGGCCCGTGGAGCCATGTGATTTCACCGAGGTCACGAAGGTTTCTGTGAAAAGCGCAGCCAGAACAGTAGGCTGCATATATGCGGTTATTTGCACAGCTGAAAAAAAAGCTGAAAAAAAAAGTGCCTGGTGGAAGAATGGAAGGATATATTTGGAACGAATATATGGCAGTCAACATTTTTAATAAACATACATTTTCGTTACCATTCATCAGGTTGCGAGGGATGTACTGCCACAAGGCATAATATGCTTTCATAGTTAAAACTATTTTTCGTCACAATATCCTACATCAGATATCATGACAAAGATTGAGAGAGACGTTTTTGAAGACATTGTTTATATATTAAGTAAGCGTGCGTCACTTCGTGTTTTATATGAACACCACCAAGCATTTTCTGCGGTAGAGTTGCAAAATAATGGAATTGATGATTAATTTTTTAAAACTAGCTCGCCGGAATATTTGCGCTTTATGTGCTCGTTCTGATTATCACTATATTATTATTATTATTACTATTATTATTATTATTATTATTATTATTATTACTATTATTATTATTATTATTATTATTATTATTATTATTATTATTATTATTATTATTATTATTATTATTATTATTATTATTATTATTATTATTATTATTATTATTATTTGTAACTCGCATGCTATCACAAGTGCACTGTATCGTAGTGTAAGATTTCCGTGATTTGCCTTGACCAGCTAGCAGTGTTCTTAAGTATTATTTTCATAATTTATTCCTTCTTCAACTTTTATGCAATGCCTTTTTCTTGGTGACCTGTATGAAATACTGCGATACTACATGTCTCCCCCCCCCCAAACATGATGACCACCTACCTTTGTCATTTCATGGGATAAAAAGTTGTTCAAAGCTTTTCACTCTGTACTACGACATTTTTTCACCTTAGGCACGGTGATTTGATTTTAGTGGATATTTTCACACGTATGCACTAGTATATTATCAAAGTGAACTTGGGAATCGATTTCCACAGCACAAAGACATATTAGTCTTCATAAAACTGCTTTCCATGAAATTCTTGGGAATTTAGGGAATTTTTTTTTTTATTCCAAAGAGAAAAAACGTGGCTCCGCAAGTTGGCAGCACTGGGTTAGTGCCACAGTTCCATAGATGTGGTTATGGCATAGAGTAACAGCTTCAACACTCGCACTTTTTAAGGCCCATGAGACGGCTTTATGCTCTCCCATAATAGAGTACCAAGTATTCTAATCGTTAACAACTTTTTCTAAACACACTAACATAGCTAAGTTACTCTATGATGATGGTGTCACCGGTTTCTTGATACTCCATGACTGCGGGATGCCTATAATCTCTCCAATAGCAGAGTACCAAGTACTCTAAGTCGTTAACCGCTTTTAAATGGAAGCATTTCTTAGCGAACTTCGGCGACTTTGAGCGTATCTATCTAGCTGCCTACGACTTTTAGCTCTCCTGGCCGTTTCAATATTGATATGGATGCCAAACTTGGTACGGCATAACATGACCGTATGAAGAACATATTTGACTAGTCGTAACATGAAAATCGTGACATGTGTGTCATGAATGTCATGATTTACATTTCATGGTCCTGCAGCTTTTGCAGTGGTTTTGTTCACATGACATCTTCCAGAACTGGTATGGTATAGCATGATTGCATGGAGAACACAAGCGAGAGACCCTAATATAAAAATCATGACATGCGTGCCTTGTGACAACATGACTACATGCCACGCTCATAGTGCACTCATGGCAGTTTCGCCAGCGTCACATATACCAAATTTGGTATTATACGGTACGTGAACGAATGACGAAGGTATGTGACTGGTGCAAACATGATAATCATGGTGGTGGTGGTAAAAAACATTTATTTCAGAAAAAGTCTACTAGAGAGTGCCGACGTGGCCCATCGGCGTGCTAGAGTGGCAAGACCCTATTCCGGGACGCCAGTGGAGCTGGAAGCTGCCCGCGCGCGCTCCACCAAGGAGCGTTGTGCAGCCAAGGTAGAGCAGCCGAGCAGGTGCTCCTCCCAAGCCTCTCTAGTTGGGATAGGAAAAGGGGATGAGAAAGGGACGATATTAACTGGGCACGATGCTACGACGTGATATGTGTCGGCGAGGACATGACAGGTCGAGCAGGTGCCATTGATTTCCGGCAAAAAGTGCCTGGCGACCGCCGGACTGATAAAGGTGTTCGTCTGCAGGCGGCGTAGCAGTCGTTCGTCCGCTTTCTCCAAACCGCGTGCGGGGTCCGGGTAGAGGCGGCGCGAAGCCCGGTAATAAGCCAAAATTTCGCGAAAGCGCGTCAGGTTGGTATTGCCAGATTCCGTCTCGGGACATGGAGGGGCAACGGCCCGGACAGGAGAAGCGCGGGCAGCGGCATTTGCCGCCTCGTTGCCGGGCAGGCCCGAGTGGCCTGGGGTCCAGACTATACGAATGGGATGAGGGTTAAAGCGCCAAGAGGCTGCCTGTAGTAGGCTAGCCGCCAGCGGGGCAATGGAACCCTGAAGGTACTGAGAACAGGCCGAGCGCGAGTCCGTCAGGATGGTGCGTGAAGCAGGGTGAGAGGCGGCCAAAGCTATGGCAACCTCTTCAGCGTGCGTTACTGTGTCTGCTCGAAAGGAGAGGCCATCTACGTGTTTGCCCTCTGTAATCACGGCAGCCGTGAAGTGAACCGAGGGGGAGGGACCCGAGACGTCCACGTAGAAAACACCAGGACGATCGGAGTGTCGCGTATGAAGGGCCGCGGCGCGTGCTAGTCTACGGCCAGGATGGAGGTCGGGGTTCATATTACGGGGTAGAGGTTCCACCCATAGCTTTTGACGCCAGAGCTCTGGTACCGGCTCAAGAGGGTCTTGGTCAGATATCGCGTTAAGGCCAAGTCTGTGTAGAAGACGGCGCCCTGAAGGCGTCTGCGACAGTCGATTGATTTGGTTAACGCGATGAGCTTCGCGCATCTCTGCAAAGGTGTTGTGTACCCCCAGAGCCGTGAATCGGCTGTTGGAAGTTGCAATAGGTAGGTCCAGAACGCGTTTGTATACTGAACGAAGAAGGACGTCCAGCTGGTGCTCGTGTCGACGACGCAGGCGAAGGTAAGGCAAGGCGTAGAGGACGCGACTGGTCACAAACGCGTGGGCCAATCGGAGGGACTAAGACCCGCGGAGGCCGCCGCGCTTGGTAGACACTCGCCGTATCATGCGGCTCACCTGTTCGCTGGCGCGTCTGAGGCCTGCTACTGTGCCCTTTGGATCCAAAGACGATGTGAGGTGAAGGCCAAGAACCCGAATATTTTGCACTGACGGGACGGGCCCGGACGGAAGAAAAATTTGAGGCGGCGGTAGCGGAGAGACTGAAAGAAGAGCCGATTTAGCTGGAGAGCACTCCAGGCCGCATGAACCTGCGTAGGTGTCCACCAGAAGGGCAGCCTTTTGCAGGCGTTCTTCGATTTGCGCTAAGGAGCCGGTGTTGGTCCAGATTGTGATATCGTCCGCATATAGTGCGTGTTGTATTCCCTCCACCTCGCTTAGAAGAGAGGGGAGGTTCATCATCGCCAGGTTAAAAAGCAGAGGAGACAGGACTGCCCCTTGAGGTGTACCCCGCGTGCCTAATAAGTAAGGGCCGTGTTCGGTAGAACTAAGGCGAATGAAGGCGGTGCGATGTGATAGAAAGGCGCGAATGTAGTTGAAAGTCTTCTGCCCGCAGTTTGTGGTAGAAAGGTTAGTGAGTATAGTGCTGTGTTTGACGTTGTCGAACGCCCCGCGGAGATCGAGAGCGAGCACGGCTTTATCGTTATGGCGCATAGTAGTCGGCTCTATGATATCGTGTTGAAGCTGGAGCAGGACGTCCTGCGCCGACAGATGTGGGCGAAAGCCAAACATCGTGTCGGCAAAGGTCCTCCTGGCCTCCAAGTAGGTGGAAAGGCGTTCGCGAACCATGGTTTCCATGAGTTTGCCTGCGCAAGACGTAAGTGAGATGGGTCTCAGTGCCTCAATACTAATGGACTTTGCCGATTTGGGAATGAATGTCACGACCGATGTGGTCCATTCCGTTGGAAGCGGAGAACCGTCCCATATCGAATTTATAAGGTGGAGTAGCGAGAGGTGTGCTTGGTCGGGAAGATTTGCCAGGAGCGATACTGTGATTCCGTCGCGTCCAGGGGCCGTGCCCCGTCGCATTTTCGTGAGTGCAAATCGTAAATCAGAAAGTGTGTATGGGGCGTCGAGGTCGGTGTTCGGGGCGCCGGAATACGTATATGCTGGGCCTGCGGGATCAATTGTGCGGCAGATGTAGCGGTCACAAAGTTCTCGCGCGAGTTCATCCGTAGTGCCCTGAAAGGCATGCAGAACACGGTGGAGCTGGCGTTGCGTTTCTCCCCTGGTGGTGGAGGGATCGAGAAGGCTTCTAAAGAGTCGCCACGCACTCTTAGAGCTCATCTGCTTTGCAGCCTTCGAACAGGTGTCTGCCCAGTTAGCATCGGAAAGTTGTGCGGAGTATGCGGCCGCCTCTGCAGTGAGCGCCTCAATGCGAGCGCGAAGTTTCCGATTAAGTTTGTTGCGTTTCCAGCGCCTTATGAGCCCGCGGCGAGCGTGCCAAAGATGTAGGAGGTGTGGATCGATTGCAGGAGTCAAATTAGAGGTTGCAAGGGTGCGAGTGTTCGCTTGTTTCATATGGAGAGCGTATGATGCCCACGCTGCATATTCGGTCGAGGAGTGGCCGGCGGGGAATGGTTGCATTCTGAACCGAGTCCAATCGGTGAGACGGGCTTGGCCCCAGTGTTGGCGCATTTTCTGCCGCGGTGTGAACGAAATGCGGAGTAAAAAGTGATCGCTGCCTAGGGTTTCGCCTAAATTCTCCCATGTAGAATCGCGGATGTGACGGGTGAGGGAGAGGTCGGGGCATGTGTCTCGCGTGACCGAGTTGCCGGAACGTGTGGGTTGTGCCGGATCGGTAAGAAGCGTCAGGCTCAGCGAGGAAATGAGCTCCTTGAGCTCTCTGCCCCGGGCCTTCTCGTAGTGGTAACCCCAGTGAGGGCTGGGGGCATTAAAGTCCCCGACAATCACCAGTGGTTGTCGGGCCGCTATACGCAGCGCCCGGTGGAAGAGATGCGCAAACGAAGCCCTTGCAAGGCGAGGGGGACAGTACACGTTTAATATATGTATTGATGGTTGGCCCCTCCGCTGAGATAGCACTGATATCATGCAGTAGTCGTAAGGAAGATCCAGATCGAGGTCAATCTGTACTGCCGTGTAAGCTTTATGCACGAGGAGGCATGTGGTGGTGCCGCCTACATAGGAGCAGTATCCAGAAAGGGATGGAGCAGGGCCAGATTCTTGGAGCGCCAAGACGGCCGGCTGAGAGCCAAGTGAGCTGAGGAAAAGGGAAAGATGTGAACGCTTTCGCCTGTTCCCGAAGCCTCCAGTGTTCCACTGTATGATCTCGAATTTAGACGCAATGTTTGAACGGGACGTACGATTGGTAGTCATCGTGACTGTCCTAGGTTTTATATTTGGTCCTCCATGTCCCGCTCGGAATCCTCAGAGGCAGGGAGGGGCACGGAGGCCGGATTGTCCGACGGCGGGGTGGTGGTAGCCACCTTACGACGACGGCGTGGAGCTGTACCCTCACTGCTCACCGAGCAGGAGCGGTAACGCGATGCCTTGGGTTGAAACTGGGTGATTGCCCAGGCTTGAATAGCCTGGGTAACCTCTACTACTATGCGTTGGACCGAGAAGCTGGTGAGGAGGTGATTAATCGAAGCTTCGACGCGCGTGAGGCGTTCCTCTACGCGCGGGGTGCGCTCTTCGCTAGGGAGAGTTTGGTTAGCGGGCAAGATAACCTGAGGTGCCCCAGGAGCCTCAAGAGCTTCTGGAGTAGATGTGGCACCGGTTCCGAGTGCTGGAGTACAAATGGTTGCTTGAACCGGCGGTTTAATGGGAGTGGGCTTAGCGCCAGGACTAAGCTTGGATGTAGCTGGCGTAGCCGCCTGGACAGAGGAGGCAATACCGGATGGCCTTGCAGTGCACTGTTGTTGGGGTTGAAGTCGCTTATTTAAGAGTTCGAGTTGTTTAGTTAAAAGAGAATTTTGCTTTTGAAGTGCCGCAACTTGCTGGCGAAGGGCCGCAAGTTCGGGAGAAGGAGGATCGACAGAAGGGGGTGAGAGAGGCTTAGAAGCAGCTTTCCCTGCCCAACTGCTCACCTGAGGTACCACCGCTGGTGCTTCGAGCGGTGGGAATGCCTGAGTGTCGGCGTGGAGTGGTGAAGCCGACTGATGCAGGTTGGTGCCGCTGTCTGGCTGTGACGAACATGAGGTGGTCCCTCGAGCAGATGTTGAGGGCTGCTTGCGTTTCCGATATTTTCGATATTTTGCCGTGCAGCCACTGGTCCCAGTCTCATGGGCGCCGTGGCAGAGGAGGCACTTGGGGTGGCAGTCGTGGGCATTGAGACCTGCAGGTGCGGGGGTTCCACATTTGGCACACTGCGTTGGAGCGGGGTGAGGACACTGAGGTGGTCGATGGCCGATGGTACCGCACTTGGTGCAAACCGGGACCGTTTTCTTGTAGGCGCGGATGTACGTCGCCACGCAGTGGTAGAAGAGGAAGCGGGATAACTTCGTGCCCTCGAAAGTCACCACCGCCACCGCGGAATCTCCGAGTTTGCGGACCGCAAGGATAGTACCTCGAGGCCAATACAGTTCAGACTTTATCTTTTCCGGGCTTTCAGCAGGGTTTACGTTGATGACGCCCCTGCATGTATCCCCTGGTGCCTTGGCGTGGCCTCGAACGGGCAGCTGCTGATCCCCCACTTGCAGCTGGAAGTCCCCGAGGAGTCGCTGTGCCATAGGCAAAATGGTGGTGCTACAGACCAAGATGTTCTGTTCCCAGATTGGCCACACTTGAATTTGCGTGGTAGTCTGGTCGCCGAGGTAGCTGCGGATGGCGTCGCCCGCGCGATCGGCCGGGACAAATGTGCGTAGCTCGCAGGGAACGCGAGGTTTAACTACTACGATGTAGTCGTCGCGAGAGAGGCGAGGAGTTTGACGCGGACGCCACTTGCGTTGCTTCGCTGGCTGCGAGGACGGAGCAGAGGTAAGCACACCACCGGAGGGATGGCGCGCCGGCGTTCCTTGCAAGGCTGGGGAATGGTGGCCCGCTGTGGCGTCTCGTTGTTGTTGAGACGCAGGCTTCGATTTCGCTTGCTTGCGTTGCCACAGTCTCACCATGTCGTCGAGGTATTCATCTTCTGATGGCATGGTGTTTTCGGAGGATGAAATCTCCATAGACAGCATTTGGCTTGAGGTAGGATCATAGCCCGTAACCACGTTAGCGGCCGCCATCGCCGGGCTGAGAGCCCTTAGCGAGGCGGCGTTGTAGCCGGGAGTGAAGGACGTCCCTCAAGTTGTCAAAACTGGACCCACCTGGACGAAGGTGTTGTCTAGGCGAAGCGGAGAACTTGGCGGTGACGATAAATCCAAGTTTCAGGGGTACCAAGGTGGATGTCCGCAGAAATAGCATAAAATCTACGGAGGCGATGTGGAGTGCGTCCGTCACCATCGAGCGCTCGCAGCGCCCCCCGATAATCATGAGATGCCTGTCATGTAACAACATGACTACATGCCACGCTCAATAGGCGCTGTCGGCCGTCTCGCTAGCTTCACTTAAACAAAATTTAGTACTGCGGGACGTGAACGGATGACGAAGGTATTATACTGGTGCAAACATCATAAACATGAGATGCGTGTCATGTAACAACGTGACTACATGCTACGCTCATGATGCACTCGCGGCCGTTTCGCTAGCTTCACATGTACCGAACTTGGTAATACGTGACGCGAACGGACGACATAGGTAAATGACACATTCAATCATGATAATCACGACACGCGTGTTATGTAACAACACGAATCAATGCCACACTGATGATGCGCTCACGGCCGTTTCGCTAGATTCACATATGCCAAATTTAGTATTACGTGACGCCAATGAATGGTGAAGGTGTGTGACTGGTGCAAACATGATAATCATAAGATTCGTTTCATGTGAGAACATGACTACATGCCACAGTCAAGGCACCAACACATTTCGACGTGACGCCGTGCGCGTGCTCGCCGGCGTTCATGTAGTCACGTCACGCCGGCGTTGCCACGCCAGGCGCCGATCCTGCCATATACTCGATGGCGCGCGCCGCGCTGCGTTGCTTTGACGCATGCGTGTTTCAGCGCGTCCGGCGTCCTTCCGTCACGAAGGGAGACGCTCTAGGTGCCGACCAGTGCGGACGCGCGAAGATCGGCTCCTGCTTTCAAGAATGCTTTCCTGTGGTATTCACGAATTTGTCGCCGAGTTTTTACTCTCATCGTGTGCCTAAGTTCTTAAGAAATCAGCAGATACCACCTTTGTGCCGGTGAGTGGACTTTTAAACCGTTTTTTGGGACATTTTTACACGGCAACGCCACCGGGGGATTTAGGCCTAACCAAGGAGGCGATTGTCGCCGATGCGCCGGCCCGGCGCCAACGCGACTCAACGCTCTGCGCGTTCCAGTATCTGCAACTGAGAATGGAATACCAAGTAGATGGAGAGGACATCTCTCCAGAGGATTGCACGGAAGAAATGGGTTGGAAGGAAGCCGAAACAAGACGCTCAAGGAATAAGCAAGCCGCGGTTAGCGTTCCTGCTGCCAAGGGTTCGACCGAGGCCGGCATTGCGGGAGACGCTCGAGCCAGTCGTAGTAGGTATGACACCAAGCATACAATCGTGCGAGCTGGACGCATGCCGCCACTACCTAAGGACTTCAGCAAAATTGTGCTACGACCACGTGGAGGATTAAATATCTCGAGAATTGGCACTGGAGCCGTGGCAGACGTGATAGTACTGGCGGCCGGCGTCAAAGAGGAAGAGGCCATGCAGGACATCATCTGTTCCAACTTGCAGCAGAACATTATGGTGGCAAGCACTCCGGATCAAGACAGAGCTTCAAGATACCTCAAGGTCAAGCAAATTGACATTGGAGGCAAAGTTTTCGAGGTTAGCGCGTACGCCGCGGCACCCCACGACACTTGTAAAGGAGTGATTCGCGGGATCCCCGTAAGCGATACTCAGGACATTTTGACCCGAAAGATTGTGAACGCGAACAACCCGCTCGCGCTGCAGGCCAAGAGAATCAAGAACACCGGGACAATCATCATAGCGTTCGAAGGACACAAGGTGCCCAGATTCGTGAGATATGGACCTTCACTTTTGCAGTGCTCCCTTTACCGCAAGAACATCGATATTTGTTACGTCTGCGGAAAGCTGGGACATCGGGCTGACGTCTGTCCGAACCCAGCTGAAACAATCTGCAGAGGCTGCGAAATCAAGAACCCAGATAGCCTGCACCAGTGCAATCCAAGATGCAGGCTGTGCGACGGTCACCATCCCACAGCAGACAAGGAGTGCAAGAACAGGTTCTTAGTGCCATACGTCGTCAGACGCAGACGTTGGGAAAGATCGCGAGCAGCCGCAGAAGCCCGGGACGCATCAATCACATCGAGTCCAGACATCAATGACAAGCAGCTTATTCCAGCCTACGGGATCCAGAGCATCCAGACTACACAAGAACAGGAAAGGCGGCCCCACTCCAGGGGGAGGTTGCGTTCCAGAAGAGGTTCTAGACCCAAGGCCCACTCCCAATCACGGGGGCGCTCGTGTTCTCAAGGTCACCATCAGGGTCGGGATCAGCCTGGGCGGCACCCGAACGGCCAGCTACCTGGCGTTCAGTTCGAGATCACGGCTTCACATCCGGGGAGGACGCCTGCAGTTACTTCGAAAGGCAGCTGGGCTGAGCGAGTGCGCAACGGCGGGGCAGAGGTGATGACAGGTAAGCTGCCAGAGCATGATAGAATTGCACAGCTAGAGCAAGAAAACGCGAGACTTACAAAATCAAATGAGAGGCTATCAGCTGAGTTAAAGGAAATAAAAATTCTTCTCACTAAGCTAACCAGCGCGGAATCTTCACAGCCAATGCCTCAGCCAGTTGATGTCCCTGTGGCTGAAAACGTGGGGGACTCGAGAACCGCGAAAAAGAGGGCAGTCATGGCAGAACACGTGGAAGCCAACCAAACGACCATGTCACATATGAAAGAGGTGTTTGAGACGCTCAGCAAAGTAGTAGCCAATCTTAGCGAGCAGATGGATAGGCTACAATCAAGCGTGGCGGCACTGGAAGAGCATATGACTTTGCGCATTACAAAGGTCGAATCATATCTGCACAACACAGCAAGGCCTCCTCATGCACCAAGCTCACCCCTTCGGCCACCAATACTAGTGGTACCAAACCTGTCGACAGGTGCAGCATCAGGCTCTGGCCACCCATGTAATAACCATGATGGCAGCGCTACGTGAAGCATTTCGTATCTGGCAATAGAACTGTAGAGGTTACCTTAAAAAGAAGGCAACCCTGCAGCAGTATATCAGGAGCAGCCAAGAAAAGCCTTATATTATATTATTACAAGAGACCCTTTCACCGCAAGCAACGTTGCCTGGATTCCGGCCTGTAATAGGGGATACTGAAGGGAGGGGAGTCTGCACCTTCGTATGCAACAAACTAACGCACGTAACCCATGACCTCAAGATAGAAGCAGGCCGATTGGAACACGTCTTGGTAGAGATCGTGCCGGATACCAGCAACCGTCAGAGCATTTTCATTCTTAATATATACAGCAGTCCAAAGGAACACAAGCAAGGGTTCAAGACGGTTCTAAAGAAAGCTGTTAATATCGCCGGGGAATGTCCACTCGTCATAGCACGTGATTTCAACGCCCCTCATCATACATGGGGTTACAAGTACAACACTGGGAAAGGAAATCGACTTTGGCAAAGTGCCAGTGAACTTGATCTCACCCTAATCACAGACCCCAGCTTACCAACAAGGCTTGGTACATCTTGCTGC
The DNA here is from genome assembly GCF_043290135.1 of Rhipicephalus microplus. Classification (NCBI taxonomy): domain Eukaryota; kingdom Metazoa; phylum Arthropoda; class Arachnida; order Ixodida; family Ixodidae; genus Rhipicephalus; species Rhipicephalus microplus. The sequence goes on along the minus strand of NC_134704.1, from coordinate 103,827,211 downwards.
AAGGATTCCACCCCGGACCTTACATTTGTAAGGAACATCAAGAAGGCCCAGTGGATGAACCTTGCTGTAGACCTAGGGAGTGACCACTGCATTCTTGCCACTATCTTCTCCGTGGAGCGTAAAAAGCAGAGAGAATTCCACTTCACAGACTGGGATAAGTTCAGGAAGATAAGGATGGAAAGGGAACAAGATGGCCACAGACAAGGCTTGGAGCAGTGGGTCAAACAGATTAAAGATGACATCAAATCCGTCTCTTCCACCATTACCACAGATCTTCCGGTTGAAAGAATGGATAGCCGGCTTGCTCATCTTCTTGAGGCAAGGCAAGCACTACTGAACCGTTGGAAGGGTCAGCGCCTGAACCGAAGACTGAGGAAGAAGATAGCTGAGGTAAACAGATCAGTCGAGGAACATTGTCGCGCACTATCGAGGCAGCAATGGGACGAAATCTGCAACTCCGTCGATGGTCAGATGCGCAATGGCAAGACATGGAATATGTTAAAGCATCTCCTCAACGAAAACACCACCAAAACAAATCAAAAGCATGTCATCGCTCGAATTTTGCATAAAGAGATAGGGCGCACTACAGAACAGCAAGTTGTCCAGCAGCTCGTGCATAAGTACCTCCCAATCAAAAGAGGATTGGCACCACCAAGTAGACAGTACCAGCGCACGCCAAATCCAGGTCTTGAGGGCGACTTCAACATCGAGGAGATCAGAAGAGCCTTGCATGATCTCAACGGCAGGTCGGCCCCTGGTCCGGACGGTATATCAAACAAGGCCCTGCGTAACCTTGATGGCGATTCAATTGAAACCCTGAGGGATATGATCAATTCAGCATGGAAAGAAGGCAGGGTGCCAGAGCAGTGGAAGCTGGCCAGCACGATCCTTATTCCTAAGCCAGGAAAGCCCCCTAACTTGGACAACATGAGGCCAATATCCTTGACATCATGTATCGGCAAGGTCGGAGAAGAACATGCCATACTGCACAGGATAAACAAGTACTTGGAAGATAACAACATATATACACACAATATGGTTGGATTCAGGGCAGGGCTATCCACACAAGATGCATTGAAGCTTATCAAACACCAGGACATTGACAATGAAACCAGAGACGTGAGAGCCATTCTGTGCCTAGATCTAGAAAAAGCGTTTGACAACATCCACCATTCATTCATACTCGAAGCAATTTCCAAGCTTGGTCTAGGGAAAGCCTTCTATGACTACGTATGGTCCTTTCTTACAGATCGAAAAGCCGTGATGAAGATTGCAGATATCGAGACCGCAGAAATCGAACTAGAAGCAAGGGGCACGCCACAAGGGGCAGTGATTTCACCAATGCTGTTTAACATTGCCATGATTGGACTGTCAAAGAAATTATCGAGCATTGAAGGATTGAAGCACAGCATCTACGCAGATGACATTACCATCTGGTGCACAGGTGGAAGCGAGGGGCAGATTGAGAGCGCTCTGCAAGAGGCGATTGACACCGTAGAAGACTACCTTCGCCCTTCCGGGCTCAAGTGCTCCTCGAGTAAGTCAGAACTTTTGCTTTATCGGACTGCACGCCGGGGACCAAAGCCCAGGGGATGGAAGCCGTTAAACCAGATAGACATCCATCTCCGTACAAATCAAGGGGATGCCATCCAGAGGGTCGACTCCATCAAAGTCCTGGGAATGGTGATAGAGTCTACCGGCGCCAACAGCAAATCTATAGCCAAGTTAACTCGGAAAACAGACAGTGCGGTGCACCTCATACGCAGAGTGGCCAACAAAAGAAATGGGATCAAGGAAGACAACCTCATCAGGTTGATGCATGCGTTTGTTCTAAGTCACTTCACATACGAGGCAGCAATGCACAACTGGTCAAGAGCAGAGTCCGAGACACTGAATGTGCTCCTCAGGAAAGTTATCAAGAAGGTCCTGGGCCTACCCATACATACCAGCACCGAGCGTCTGCTTGAGCTTGGCATACAAAACACGCTCGAAGAAATAGCAGAAGCCCAATAGAGAGCACAGTTTGCAAGGTTATCTACTACAAGGTCGGGGAGAATGATCCTGCAGGAGCTGGGCCAAAACCCAATAGCAATCAGACGCAATTACAATGATATCCCTGACAACATCAGGGAGACTATCACGGTATCTCCTATACCGAGAAACATGCATCCAGAACACAACGTCGGAAGAAGAGTAGCGAGGGCCAGGACTATACTTCGTCAAGTCTCAAACGAGGAACGAGGGGTCGTATTTGTTGACGCGGCTTCCTACGCCAATGGGAGAGCGTTTGTGGCAGTGGTAGTCGATGGGGCTGGCCATGTCGTCAACTCAGCGACGGTCAGGACGAAAGACCCAATCATTGCGGAACAAGTGGCCATCGCCTTAGCACTCAAGATGGATAACATTGAAGTGGTCTACAGTGATTCCATGGCAGCACTACGGGCGTTCGCCAAGGGGACGGTCTGTGAACAAACGCTAAAAATACTGCAAGGCAAGAACATAACACATCATCTTCTGAGTTGGTTCCCAGCTCACCTTGGACAAATCAACGATTCCCCTCCCAATCTCAACGAAGCAGCACACGAGGCGGCGCGAGAACTCTCCAACCGCGCCTCCCCGGGGATGCGTTCTAGCGGTGAAGGGGATAACCGGGAAATTCTTACAACATATAACGAGCTCACTAAACATTTCTACCTGTCTAGAAGGATTTTTCCTCCACCTCACAAAAATCTAACCCGGCCCCAAGCACTTACATTAAGGCTTTTGCAAACGCGTATGTACCCTACTTTGAAAATGTTACACATCATGTACCCTGACCTATACCCAAGTAATCTTTGTCCACATTGTGGGGAAATAGCTTCATTAGAACACATGATCTGGCAGTGCACCAAATTCGCTCATTTATCGCACATCACCTCTGCCAGATGGGAGGCGGCAATCCGCAGCTCATCCTTGGCAGATCAGCTCTGGGCTGTCCACCAAGCCCGCGAGGCGGCTGAGGAGCTTGGCATCTCAGTCCCCACGTGGGAGCTGCCCGCAACACAGTGATCTGTGTTTTGGAGGACCAAATAAAAGTTTATCCAATCCAATCCGTCACGAAAAGAGGGAGGCGCAGTGTTTTCTGGGTAATGCATCGGCGCTAAATGCAGCATGTCACGTGTCGCGCAGTTTGCCGTCGAGCCGCGCCGACGGATGCTCGCGTTTTGCTAACGTAGCGTCGCTGTGTTGCAGCGTGCGCGAGCGTCAACGCTACATTGCAGTATATTGGGCCCTTCAGGATGCGCTCGTGGCCGTTTCGCTAGCTCCACATATACCAAATTTGGTGTTGCGTGACGTCAATGGATGACAAAATATATGACTGGTGCAAATATGATAATCCTGAGGCGCCCGTCATGTAAGAACATGACAAAATACCACGCTCATATTGTGCTTGCAGCCGTTTCGCTAGCTCCGCATATACTAAAGTTGGTATCACGTGAAGTGAATAGATGACGAAAGCAAACGACACATCTAAACATGATGATCATGACACGGAGGACATGTACGGCATCATTTACCTCCACCTCGTAACATTGTGCTGATTTTGAAGTGACAAATCAACATTTCTCACTCGTGCTTCGCATATAATCGAACTCCCACTTTACGTGGGATCTGCCAATTTTTTCCTACCCCCCCCCCCTCCGAGGGACACTATTTTTCCGTAATTTTTTGCACCAAGGCTGGACCAAGTGTGAGGTCCAAGAAACGGCTTTACACTGTCTTATAGTGGTGTACGTAGTTCTCCAAATCGTTACCCACTTTTTCTTAACACACACCGATCAGGCTTTGCTGAGTCCCAGGTAGTAGGCACAACTGTTTTCTCTTGCATAGTACGGCACATAGTATTCTACATCGTCAACCAGTTGTTTTAAACCCAGATACTGGGACAGCATTCAGCTGGGGATCAGCGCTGAATAGGATACCCTGATGGTATGTGAAGCAGCAATGGTGCGCACGGCGTTGACCCGGTTGGAACGGGTGTCGGAGCGGGTGCTGGAAGAACGGTTTAGAGCGAGACTCGGCGTAGCGTTTACTCGAGTAAAGGTTTATTGGAAACTCAAACACACAGGAGGCAGTACGTGCTGAAGACGCTTGCGCTTGGCTTTCTTGGCTCGCATCTCGTCGGTGTTACCCACGCGCCCTCTGTATTCTCGAACGTAATCGGTGTTCTTGACTCGCACCTTGTCAGCTTTTGCATTTCTTTTTTTTATGGCTCGAATGCTGCTCGTGGTACCTCGCACCTGATAGACCACAAAGAAGAGTGGTTCTCTTTTCTTTTTTCGGAGGGGGGTGGAATGGGGGGAAGCGTTTTTCTTAGCACGTTCGTAAATTTATCCGACTCTGCACCATTTTTCTGCGTCGTCTAAAGGGCCAGATTTAAAGTTCTAGCGAAAGAACAGCACCAACTTATCAATTGAATTGAGAACATACTCACACACTAGCCTGATCACTACGATCTAATCAAAGAAAAGCCTGAAATTAAGGTCGACAGCAGAAATCATTTGTGTGAGCCTCAACTGCCAGTTTCGTACGTTCTTCTGAAGATTTAGGAAAGTTGAGCTGGTGGATATTACTATATACGTGGGATTTTCGTTAAGCGAAAGAAGAGAGAGAGCAAAATAAATAAAAGGAAGAGACAGGGAGGTTAACCTAGACGAACTGGTTTGCTACCCTGTACGGGGGTGGGGAAAAGGGTTGGAAAGAGGATAGAAATAGAGAGATAAAAATAAATAAGAAAAAACCACATGCGCACACATTCAGGGAGTTCCGTTCACAGTCGTTTGGACAGGCCGGTTGAACGCAAGAAGCGCAGGAGCGCCTTCACAGCCTTCTTCTGCGACATAAACTCCTGTCGGACGCGCAGGATTCTTTCTTCCGAAAGAGGCTGGTTGTCCAATTCATCTAGTGCATTGCAGAGTGACTGTCTCTGCGAGCAGTATTGTGGGCATTCACACAGAATGTGCCAAGTTGTTTCATCACTGGCACAATGGTCGCATGCAGCAGTGTCAGCCATTCCTATGCGGAACGCGCACGCATTGGTAAATGCGACGAAAGCGAAAGAAAATTTGCACTAAGGCAACGTACTGGAAAATTATTCCTTCTTCGAAATTCGAGTGCCAAAGAAAGATACATTAGGAAAACTAAAAAGTGGGCCATATGTAACTAAAGAACAGGCGAAAAGAAATTTATCTGAACTACAGGCCAAAAGGTACAGAGAACAGCATTTTTGTTACCAATAAAATATTAGAGTGGAGGGATGCAACTTATGCGAGACGCCTGGAGCTTCCTTTGGTGAGCCAATGGACGAAGGTTGTGAGCCTAAAGAAATTGTACGAACCACGTCACATAATTGAAAGGGAAGCGTCCGACATTCGGGACTATGTATGTGAATGCTAAACGATACAGCGCCATTTTATTTAACAAAAGGTTATGTAAGCGAAAATTGTGCAATGAAATGAAAGATGTAATGAAATAAAAAACTGGCAGCACATCCACGGAGTGAATGATGGATAGTGGGGCGAAGCATTCGTCCGTCCATTCGTTCTTGCTTCCGTCCATCCATGCGTGCGTCTGTGTGGCCGCCCGTGCGTCCAACTGCCCGTCCGCGCATGCGTCTGTTCGTGCTTCCGCACGTTCATCTATGCGTCCGTCCCTGCTTTCGTCCGTGCATCCGCTCCTGCGTTCGTCCATGCGTCCATCCGTCCGTGCAGCCATCCGTACGTCCTTCCATGCATCTGTCTGTGTGTCCGTTCGTCCACCTATTCAACACTCCAAGTACCACCATCTCGCATCTTTTCATCATATTGTTACGACCTCAGTAGGCGTCTGGGGGTTTATTGATACACGGTTCGAGGGACGAGCCGTATCGGCGCAGGCAGATGATGATGATCTTCTTCTTCCACCCCCTTGCTTCTTTTTCCTTCTTCGTCCGGCACATACGTGGCGTAACATTTCCCCCCTCGCAGACAAAGCGCGCCGCGCGTTTCATGCAGTGTCGCGTTGACTGAAAGGCTTCAGGCGAGCGACATGCGTGACCTCTGTCTTTCTGGAACGTCTCCCGCTAGCTGTAAGACGTGCGATGCGGTAGTCGACTGCGCTCAGGCGGTCAAGGATAACAAAAGGTCCGATGTAGTGCGCGAGCAGTTTTTGGCACAAGCCACGTTTGCGTAAAGGCTTCCACACCAACACGAGATCTCCCGGAATATATGTGGCCTGCCGGTGCTTGCTGTCATAACGAACTTTCGATCTGTCTTGCGAGGCTATTGTACGTAAACGAGCAAGACGACGAGCTTCTTCGGCGAGACAAAGAGTTTCTGCTAGGGAGATTTCTGATTGGTCCCGATCAGAGAAGGAAAATATTGTATCCAGAGTATAACGGGGGGGTCGAACATAGAGGAGGAAGAACGGGCTGTAGCCGGTGGTCTCATGTTGGGAAGTATTAAACGCGTATGTGACGAACGGCAAGACATCGTCCCAGTTCTTGTGGTTCGAAGCAACGTACATAGAAAGCATATTCACCAGTGTTCGAATTGTTCGCTCGACGAGACCATTCGTCTGCGGGTGATAAGGCGTCGAGTGTCTGAGCTCTGAGCTACACATACGGAGAAGTTGTTCGACAACGTCTGCCGTGAATTGACGTCCACGGTCACTTATGATGACGCGAGGGGGCCCATGACGCAGTATGATAGAATGGAGAAGGAAGGACGACACTTGACCAGCAGTCGCGGATGGCAGGGCAGCAGTCTCGCAGTACCGAGTAAGATGGTCAGCACATACCACAATCCATCTGTTGCCTTTCGATGAACGCGGAAAAGGGCCCACCAGGTCAATGCCAATTTGTTCGAACGGAAAACTGGGAGGCGTCACAGGTTGTAGATGTCCGGCCGGAGCTGCTGAGAGAGATTTGTGCGCCTGGCATTGCGCACAACTGGCCACGTACAACTCAACTGACTGGCGCATACGTGGCCAGTAGAAGCGTTCCTGGGTACGATGAAGAGTGCGCGTCGTTCCGAGGTGACCTGAAGTGGCGTCATCATGCATGGCGTACAAAACAGATGACCGTAGTGCCTCTGGAACCACCAGCAGGAAGCGGGAACCGGTGCCGGAGATGGATTTCTTGTACGGTAGACCATCACGGACGCAAAAGCGGCTTTCCGGAGTGGATGCTTGTGCGATCACGAATAACGGATTCAAACTCACGTCCTTCCGCTGCTCAGTTTCAAAGGTGGCCTTATCCGGGAACGCTGGTGCTACGGACGCAATCAGATGATCGAAATCGTCAGCGTCGCAAACTGTAGCATCAACTGGCATCCTTGAAAGGCAGTCTGCGTCCGCGTGTTTCCTGCCGCTCTTGTACGATACCGTGAAGTTGTACTCTTGCAGCCGGAGGGCCCAGCGTGCTAGACGGCCTGACGGATCCCGAAGGTTGATAAGCCAGCACAAAGAATGATGATCCGTAACTACTTGGAAAGGACGACCGTATAGGTATGAGCGGAATCGCTGCACAGCGAAGACGAGTGCAAGGCATTCTTGTTCGGTCACAGTGTAATTGCGTTCCGGCTTACTTAAAGTACGACTGGCATATGCGATTACGTGTTCCACTTGATTACATCGCTGTATCAGGACTGCACCTATGCCAATGCCGCTTGCGTCGGTGTGAACTTCAGTCGCCGCAGAAGGATCGAAGTGCCGCAGGATAGGCTGCGACGTGAGCAAGAACTTCAGTTGGTTGAAAGAAGTTTCACAATCAGGAGTCCATTCAAAACTAGCACCTTGGCGGAGAAGACAGGTCAGTGGAAAGGCAACTTCTGCAAAGGCGGGAATAAATCGGCGAAAGTAAGAGCAGAGGCCCAAGAAGCTCCGAAGCTCCTTCACTGAGCCAGGTGGTTTAAAAGCTCTAACAGCCGCCGTCTTATTCGGGTCGGGCCTGATGCCATCCTTGTTGACGAGATGTCCCAGCACCAGTGTTTGTCGAGCTCCGAAATGACACTTCTTTGCATTAAGAACCAAGCCAGCATTTCGAATACATTTCAAAACCAGCTCTACCCTTTCGTTATGTTCACTGAATGTACGCCCGAAGATAACAACGTCGTCAAGATAACACATACAGATGTTCCACTTCAGGCCGCGCAGAATGGTGTCCATGAATCTTTCAAATGTAGCGGGCGCGTTACATAGACCAAAAGGCATCACGTTAAATTCATATAGTCCATCCGGAGTAACGAAAGCCGTCTTTTCTTTGTCCATTGAATGCACAGGTATTTGCCAATAGCCTGAGCGTAAGTCTATGGACGAAAAGTAGGATGCTGAATGGAGGCAGTCTAGAGCGTTATCAATGCGTGGGAGAGGGTAGACATCTCTCTTTGTGACGGAGTTTAGACGGCGATAGTCCACACAGAATCTCCAGGTACCATCCTTCTTTTTGACTAGAATCACGGGAGCCGCCCAAGGACTCGATGATTCTCGAATGACACCCTTCTGCAGCATATCACGCACTTGTTCATCAATTATCTTGCGCTCAGACGGCGACACTCGGTAGGGTTTCTGGCGGATGGGCTGTGCTGTTCCCGTGTTTATCCTGTGGAGAATCCGAGACGCGGGAATCGAGGGCGCATGGTCATGGGAAAAATCGAAAATCGCCACGTATTTCGACAAAACGTCCAGAAGCATGCGGCGTTTGTCAGTAGTAAGTGACTTGTCGATCATAGGTAAAAGTTTTGAATCGGCCGTAGAAGTATTGGCTGAGGCCCCACCTGGAGCATCACTGAGGGCAGCCACTGCCATCGGTGAGTATGTTTTGAACTTGGCAAGCTTCAGTCCTCCTGGTAGAACCACCGACTCAGCTGAACAGTTTACCGCCCATAGTCCTGTGCGTCCTTGAACGAGTGACACTATGCAATGCGGCACCAATGTGTTCTTCTTAATGCAACTGAGATGAAAGGGCTCCACTAATGCGTCGAACGCACTGTCACTGTTTTCAATGCGTGAAGAGTATACAGGAACACAGACTGCAGAGAATGCCGGCACAATGCTATCTTCACTGACCCGGAGCGCACCGTGCTCCCTGTCTGAATTCTCTAATAGTTCTCCAGGGGCAGCATCACATATGTACACCTCTCCATTTCTACAATCAACAGTGGCGCCACACATTCGAAGGAAGTCAATCCCCAGGATTATGTCGTGTGTGCTCCTTGGAAGAATCGTAAACTCTGTGACAAACACTTGATCACCCAAGCACACTTCTGCGGTACAGACACCAATGGGACACAGCGAGTTACCACCAACGCCACAGAATGTTGTTGCCTTCTCCCACAAAAACATCACCTTTTGTCCTAAACGGTGTTTAAAAGCAGCACTCATAATCGAAACTGTAGCACCAGTATCCACCAAAGCCATCGTACACACACCATCAACAAAAACTTCTACCTTGTTCTTGAACATCAACACAGACGGGGGTATTTCGTTTTGCAGCAAGTCACCAGCGACCTCACCCCCATCGGCCGCACTGTTTAGTTTTCCTGATGTGGTGACGATGGGCGGCGCCGTGGCGATGGAGACCGGTGGGATCGAGGCGCAGGAGGTGGCGTCACACTTCGATCAGAGGCAGGGGAGTTGTTGCGCCAGTGTCCGTGCCAGAAGCTGCTGCCGGGTCTTGAGTCGGTGGGCCAGTGTCCTTGAAAAGGTGGGACAGCAGGTTTATCGGTCAAGCTTGTCCACTGATCATAGCGTGGTATGCGCGAACGATCGCAATACCTCGATATGTGACCAGTCAGACCACAGTTGTAGCACACAGGCGCAGAACGAGGTCGTCGCCGTTCTTCGAAGTGTTCACGTCTGCGAGCGTTCGCGTAAGCCCGAGATTCAATGAAATCACTTGTCGGTGGGTGGTATGGGCGTACGGAACGGAAACGTTGAGGGTACTGTGATCGCTCGTAAAAAACCGGACTTGACTGCTGAATACGCCGAGGCCCTGCAACCTCCGTTGCGTTGACGGATGGATGTTCATAAACTGTAAGCTGTGGGGCAGTGGTGTCCTGCGGGAAATAGGATGGAGACGTGGCAGCTGCCCGTTCACGTGTCATTTCGCCATGTCTGAGTAACTCTTCCCGAACAATTTGGCGGATGGTTGCCGAAAGGTCACCAGTTGAGGCCGCTTCTATGCTGGCTACTGAGGTGACATTTGCCAGACGACCAAACTTAGGCGCTATTCTGCGCTGCTTCAGGGTTTCAAACGTGCGGCAGTGCCGTACAACGTCAGACACTGAAGTCAGGCTTTCCCTGCTAATAAGGAAGTTGTAAACATCTTCTGCAATTCCCTTCAGCAAATGCCCCACCTTGTCCTCTTCCGACATGCTGGAATCGACTTCCCTACACAGCCTCAAAATCTCTTCAGTATACACGGTGCAGGTCTCACCGGATAGCTGGGCCCTCTGTGCAAGACTCTGCTCGGCAAGCTTCTTTTTTGCAGCTGAGTTGCCGAAACACTTCTTGATTTCTTCAACAAAGCGTTCCCATGTTGTCAGAATATCTTCATGGTTCTCATACCAAACGAGGGCAACATCAGTGAGGTAGAAAACAACGCGTGACAGTTGGGAGGCAGCATCCCATTTGTTGCAGTTGCTTACTCGCTTGAAATGTTTGAGCCATGAGTCCACGTCGTCATTGGCCCTCCCGGAGAAGGTTCGTGGCTCTCTGTGATACGGCCAAGAACTGCTGGGGACTGGTTCCCGAGCTTCTGTTTCGTCAGGCATGATGGCCAAAGAAGGAGGCAGGCCGGCGAGGCGACGACTCCGGCGAAATCCGAGGGGTAGCGGTCCCGTCGTTGGTTCCTATACCCAGCACCTTCCACCACTCTGTTACGACCTCAGTAGGCGTCTGGGGGTTTATTGATACACGGTTCGAGGGACGAGCCGTATCGGCGCAGGCAGATGATGATGATCTTCTTCTTCCACCCCCTTGCTTCTTTTTCCTTCTTCGTCCGGCACATACGTGGCGTAACAATATATTCTCCGTATAGAAGCACCGCCATCCACCGGAAATTCCAAGGACTGAACGAGAGGAGGCACACGCACTCTTTCTTACGGCTTGCGCTTCGTGTCTACTTCCTACCTTCAACGACTTCGAGTTCAAGGTATATACTAGTTCACTGTATTCATGACACTGCGGCCCAACGCTCACCAAACCTTTCTAAAACCTAGGAGGTTACTCCCAGTGAGTATAATGTAGCAACCCTTTCTTGTCTTCTGTGCATTGTTGAACAATAAAACATTCACAGCGTGCGCGTTAACTGAAAGCCGAATTCTCCTGTCTCTAATTTCCCCTTACCAGCCATTGGCATGTACATTGAGCACTGTCTCTTATTTTTCAACAACACGCAGGAGAAATCTCCCACCGGCACCACCTTGAAGGTCAAAATGTGAGACTGGTTACACACTACGGCTACGAGGAACGAACAAGTGCAGCTATAAGAAGCTTCACGTCAGTCGTTGACTCCGGTTTGCAAGCGCTAAGGACGTCCCTGATCGTTCTACGTCAGGGTCGTCCGTCAGTACGAGTCAGGGTGCCCGTCGCGTCTTGGACGCCTTCGAAGGCGCTTGTCTTCGACGTTGTTGTCCCTACGGGGACTAGTGCCGAGACCGTCATTGATGCGATGGCCTCAATAGTTGGCCTCTCAGAGGTATACTGCATACAGCATCAGGGAGCTCAAAACTTCCAAGTCACCATGAAGAGCATGGCCTCAATGTCTCTAATCGTCAATGCTGGCTGCCTGGTGATTGGCGGCGAGCGTGTTCAAGTCGTTCCCGTTGGCCCACAAGTGACCAATGTCGCCTGCCTGTTCCTGCCATCGTTCGTCTCAAACGAAGCTCTCGTCCAAGCGTTATCCCCATATGGCAAGGTGCTCATTGTCACCAGTGGTTTGATGAGCGGGCGACGCGGCTACTCACTGGAACGCGGTATGTTCGAATGGAGATGAACGCCGCTAATTCTGTGCCGAACTACCTGCGCATCTCTGGTCACCGTGCTACGTTTGACTACCGTGGTCTCCAGCGTGTATGTCGAAGATGTGGCTCAGGGGACCATCTACGAGCCCAGTGCACAACACCGTATTGTGGTCGCTGCGGTGTGCACGGTCACGTTAGTGAAGGATGTGACCGCCCGTGTCGACGCTGCGGGGACGGCCACCCAACTGTGGTTTGCCCTGTCCGCCGCTCTTACTCAGACGCTGCCGCTGGTGCCTTTCCACCACTGACACCCGCGACGGAACCAACTACCGACTCGGGGGACGCAGAAGAGGTCACCGACGCTGTGCTGGCCTCACCCCTACAAGTTCCTTTAAACGAAGCGCACAACGAAAGCACGATTGTCGATGCGACGCTTGGCACGTCGGCTTCCCCGCTGGTGCAGGAACCGTGCGCTTCGAAAGACGCAACGCACTGCCCTGAAAACGGCGTCGGCGTCTCTTCTCTGGCGCCACTTGATGTTCAGTGCGCAAATGACCCCAGTTCTCAGGCTACTGCTGTTGGAGTTGACCCTACGAGCCCTGTTATTTCGGAAAACAGTGGCGAAAATACCACAGACTTCTGTTGCGGCCGCTCCGACCATTTCGACAACGCGTCGTACACGTAAAAAATCGCCCACACAAAGGGTGCCTACACCGGCCTGCCGAGACGTGGACAGTGTTGCCAGCATCAATCATGTGGATCCAAGCTTGCCGGTGGCTCAGTCCCTACCTCCTCAGCACACGTCTTCGGAAGACGGCTTCAGCCTGGGACTGGATAGTAGCATCGGAGTGTCTAGCCTTGCCGATTTTGACGTCGAAATGGGAGCTCCACGTGAAACAAAGCGAGGGCACACTTCCAGCTCTTGCTCCGATGGACGCAGTGATGACCGTGGTAAATCCCAACGGTCCAAAAAACATCGACCCTCTTCTGGAGGCTCGAACAGTGCGTTGTAATTTGGTTGAGCAAGTGTCCCCTGGGCACTTTCCAGGACACCGTCTAGAACTATGCGTCCAGGTTAGTCTTTACTTTTTATTATGGCTACTACCCTGCATATTCTTTCATTGAACGTTCAGGGTTTTCGCAGTCCGGCAAAGCAGGCTGACGAGATTAGTGTCGCCCGCGCTGCAAATTGTGGTGTTTTGTGCCTCCAAGAAACAAATTTCTTCTCGCTATCCTACGTGCTTGCTTTTAAACGAAAGTTCAACCTAGATTGTTATTTCTCTTTCGCTGCATCTCGTTTTACGGGAGTAGGTATCATTATTTTTAATCGAGTTCTATTATGGGATCATCATACTTTTTACGATGGCGTGGGCAGGGTTTTGGCTTTAGACTGTAGCTACTTTTCTTTCAGATTAAGAATACTGTGTGTGTATGGGCCAGCGCAAGCTGGACAGTCTAATGACTTTTTTAGAGACCTGGATGTGTTTTTTCTTGACGGTCGTGATGTCATTCTGATTGGCGAATTCAACTGCGTTCTAACTACTAGAACCGATGTACAAGGTCCTGGCTGGGGCCGGTCTGCTTGGAATTCACGCGAGCTGCGTCACCTTGTCCACCACTTTTCATTGCTAGACGCGCACAATGTGGTGCACGAAAATACCTTTGTTTGGACATGGCGACGTGGACGATTCTCCAGCAGGCTCGCCCGAGCTTATATCCCACGAGCGTTGGAGGCGTTTGTCTCCGAATTATGCGTTCCGTCCTTCCCACCTTCTCCTGTGTACGTGTCTGATCATCGGCCTATTGTCTTGAAGCTCGAAGTTCCATTTTTTTTTTTTCGGAAAAGCCATGGCGTCTTGATGTTCGCGTCCTGCAGGACGCGCGCTCAAGATCAGATTTGTCACGCGCAATACGCGTGTCGCTCACAGCGTCTGGTCCTGAAGATTGGGATGCGCTTAAAACGCAGTGGCGCCTGCGCTGCGCAGTAGAGTGGCGTTCGCTTCGTCGACGCGCTTCCGAAAAGCTTGCTGATACTGCGATGAAGTTACGCATTGCTTTGCGCGCCGAGACGCCTTCTCCTCACATGCGAGCGTGGCAGCGTGAACTGCGTGAACGCTTTCAACGCTTCACTGCTGCTTCGTCCCTGGCGGCAGCAGCATGGCGCTGTAGACACAACCCATGTGCACATCCCGAGGTGCTGTGCTACGCGAGACATTCGTTTTTTGGGCAATCAGAGCCATCTGTCTCTATGACAGCACAAATACTACCTGCGCAGCGGCTTCCTACGCGTGATCGATCTGTTTTCTTGGCGCATTTTGAAGCAATGTCGTGTTCGGCAATGCGGACTAACTGTGATGAAACACCGCCAATGCTTAGAAGTTTGCCCGTATTCCTCAAGAAGCTGCAGATTGCCTGCACATCCCTCCATTGGCTGAAGAGGTAAAGGCGGCCCTGAAATCTATGAAACGTGGAACGGCCCCAGGGCCAGACGGTTTTCCTGTTGAGGTTTACTTGACATTTTGGGATGAGATTGGTGCTACCTTTACCGCGGTAGTCCGGCGATGCTACGAGGAAGGTGTCTTTCCATCAAGTTTTAGAGATGGGCGCATTGTGCTTATTCCAAAGGGTGATGCTTCCTCTGTTAATCCTGAAGATTGGAGACCTATCACGCTCCTCAACGTTGCCTATAAGATATTCGCGGCGGTAGCCGTTCAACGTTTGAGGGTCTGTTGAACACCCTGGTAGGTCATCACCAGAGTTCATCAGTGCTTGAACGAGAAATACACAGCTTGTCATTTACCACACGGGATATCATAGCCTATACTCTGTCGCGATCTGCGCGTGGTATCCTTGTGTCTTTGAACCAGGAAAAAGCGTTTTACCGACTAGAGCACGCGTATATCCTTAATGTCCTCACAGCCTTCGGCTTTTCTCATTCGTTTGTGGAAATGATTCAAAATACGTACACTGGTCTGAAAAGCACACTAGTTTTGGATGGCTGGGAAAGTACCGCCTTTTCTATAACACGTGGGGTCCGTCAGGGATGTCCATTGTCTCCTTTGCTATTTGTCCTCAGCCTTGAGCCATACTTGCGTGCTCTTAACGCGGATTCACGTGTCCCGGGGTCTAGCGCTTCCTGGTAGCGGTGTTGTGAAAGTCACAGCTTTCGCTGATTATATAACCTTGTACCTTTCAGATGAAGATAGCCTTTCACGCAGCCTGCGTGTATTTTCCCAGTATGGCGACATTTCAGGTGCAGCGTTCAACATCTCCAAATCCCGGTATTTCTTCATTGGCTCTCCAAGCTCCAGGCTTAGCGCCGGTTTTCCTATTCAGCTGGCCGCGTCCCTTCGCATTTTAGGTATTTTATACAACCATTACGGCATTTGCGAATCTGTTTGGGTAAACGCTCTCGAAGAAGTAAGACTGAAAAGTCAGGATGCACGGGATTTTGACTTCCCGCTTCTTGAGCGGAGGTACCTAGCGCAGACAGTATTTTGCGGTCGCATTTGGTACCTTTCTCATGTCGTGCAACCATCTTTACGTATCGTGTGATCACTGCAGTCTGCTTTGTGTTCCTTTTTTTGGTCAGGCGGCACTGAGTTGGTCTCCCGCGCGGCACTGGGACAGCAGCGTTCTCAGGGAGGCTTTTCTTTCCCTTCAGTGTCCATACGCTGTCGGCTGCTGGCACTGCGCTTCCTTTTGCGCCTAGTGCAAGGGGAAGAATCTCCCGCACGAACGCTTGCATATTACTTTCTGGGTACTCACCTTCGGCATTTGATGCCTAATGTGCATCTTAACAGGGGGCCGCAGTCAATAACACTTCCTGCGTTTTATGCAACAACTGTTGCATTTTTTCGCCATGTCAAGTCGAGCTGTCCTGGCATAGATGTTTCGAACAACCACATAGTTGAGACAACTGCTGCTTTGTTGATTCCGTTGATCCCGCCAGCCCGCCGTGCTCGCTCTAGACGGGTGTCTTGGAGCACCTTAACGGCTTCTTTTCTGCCTGGACATCGCCGGGACTTCATGTGACACCTGGGATGGGGTGTGCTTCCCACTCTCGACCGCCTCGAAAGGTGTAGAATAGGCCAGTCAGCAACAAGTCCGAACTACTCCCTTCGGGAAACAAATCAGCATTTTCTGAGGCATTGTGTCTTTGCTCGAGTTTTTTGGAGAGCCGTGCATGCCGGATTTCACTGCCTCAGAGTAAATCGCTTCGTTTCTTCTGGGCGTTGTTCGCGAGGCCGCTTCGCTTGTCTTCTCATTGTTGCCGGCTCTTTCTGCCTCTGGCGTAACCGCTGCGAGGCGGTTGCAGCGGGCCGCCGCCGCCGCGCGCTCTACCCGATCCTAGAACGATTGTACTCGGAGCTGCTGTCTGTTTTGTCGGAGGAGCGAGGCCCACCACAGGAGGAGCGAGCGCTGCCATTGCGGTGACGTGCAAAGTTTGATCACGTGATCTCGCCTCGCTCTGGCGAAGGAAAGCTGGCAGTTGGGGGCATTGCTTTTAACAGCGAATTCGCGTTGTTTTCACTTTTAAATGGCGTTACTTTGTTCTGACTTCATGTGTGCGGGCTTCTACAGGCTACAATATCCGGAAAGTTGCAGCAAACGTTATCGGCAGGGCGCCACAGCGCGTTACGTACGCGAGGACACTGTCATGGCTGCTGGCAGTACCACTGTCACCTCTCTCTTTTTATGTTGTTGTGGCTGTTAATTCAAGCCCATGAGCTTAAAATGAGCACCGACCACAATTGTTCACATGAAAACAGAACGTTTCAGTTACCGCACGGGAGCCTCGTTCATAAGGAAAAAGTAATGTGCAAACAGTCCGATTATGTATATTTTAAAATACGATGCGCGTGCGTACACGTGGGGGAAGTCGCCATCATTACATTTAATAATGTGCGTTGTCGTCTGAATTATCAGTCAAGATAAAGCACAGAAGTCCAGTTCTTGCCCTTAATTTTTGTTAATTTAACCATATTTCGGTCTATTTCGTGGCCAATTGCTTCTGCGTGTTCGGCGAGTGCGTTCGTCGAAACCTTCTTTCTTGCATCAACATCATACATGTGCTGCTTCAGTGCGCTAAAGATAATTCTCTTATCCAAGGTAACTTCTAACACAGTCTGTGCCACCCTCGGTCGGTCACCGTGTGTGTACTCGACCACACGGGTTTCCGTACGCAGATGTTGCAGCCAGGAGTGGAACACCAAACCCGTGCTCCCTCCGCCCCCCCCCCTCCCGAAACTATTTCTCATGGCATATAGTGCACAAAGTAACAGTCCACCATACTGCCTCTTCCTCTTCGTAGAACCTCTTCGTAGAAGCTGTTTAACTGAGCCAATCATTCATAATTTTCACCCATATGTGAACTCGAGGGCGTTCGAATGCGCATCGTGTGAGAACCGTACGTAATTTTAGCAATAAATATTACGACCATGCCACAGAGAAACTTTTCCTTGAGTGAAATTTCAACTTTAATTACAACTCTGAATGAGGCACGCGCGTGCGCGCGACTCACTCATTTGTTCGGTATCATAACAGAAAGGTTGCGGTTGTAAGAATGCTGTGTTGCATCTCACAAAGCGGGGAATCCACTTGCGCTGTTCTTCGTAAGGCTATGTGTGCTAAACAAAAATGCTAATTGGCGCATCCTTGTCGGGTCAACTGTGGCCCGTCTTTAGATACAAACCTATACAATGAATGGAGAAGCGTGGTTACGCACCTTTCTTACAGCAAAAATAAATCCATTTGCCACAAGAACGCGTGAATACCCATTTGATGCTTCGATTTAACACAGAATGAGACGTTACCTTTTACAAAAGCAGCACGCTCGGCCAGCGTGGTTTTCATATATGTGGTCATAGCAGACGACGCTGGCAGTCAGGCACTATGGGAAGCGTAAAACTTTTCCGGAGCAGTTCTTTAGCATTTCGGACAGTCAGTAAAGAAGCTACGCCAGAATTTTTTTATTCCCTTGAGGGAAGTACGACAAGAATAAGAATAAAAAAGGAGAGGCGAAAGCGGCTGCGGGCGGCGCGCGAAGAGGCTGGCGGAGCAATCCAACCACGTACGTCACAGGGATGCGTCCGCATGGTGGCGACATGGTATGTCTTCGCGCCCAATATTTTATCTGGTAGAACAAGTATCGTGCGAAAAGAAGGGATAATATTTCGTCAGAAATTAAAAGGAAGGTCTGCAATCGACTTTGAACTCATTAGGCCCAAGGTTGACAGAATGGACGACGTTAACATGGAAAATTACTTATGCGGAATCTAGCAAGGTGGAAGAAACAACTTCAACAAGTTGTTTCTTCAGAAAAATTTCGTTAGTCGAATCTTGCGTAATAAGAGAAGTTGACTAGTACACTGCACGGATTGTAGAAATTCATTTTACTAACACTCCATGAGACCTAGACCGAATTATATCCAAGCAAACGAGAAAAAAAAAAGATCTGTATTTGCCGAACAACGTTTGATGTTTCCGTCAAATGACGGGAACTCGGGAAGGTTGATAGTTTCACAATTTCTGTGTCCTTAAGGGTTGTGTTCTGAGTGGCCTGCCACCTCAATATCAACATCAGCCGGACTACCCTGACTAGGCCCATGAGAGGGCAAAGGCCTCTCCCAAGAACCGCCAATCCAGCCCATGGTACTGGGCAAAGCGCACTCGCTTCAGTCTTCGGCATTTCGAACATTGCTGCCGAGTATGATTTTGGCGTTTTCGAAAATGTAAATCTTTATCTCGTTCTTATTTTCTTTTGTCACACGCGCCTTAAATGATGACATTGTCAACAGACGAAAAAGATCACAGCTTATCTACGGAGTAAATAATGATGAGTGGGGCGAAGCGTTCATCCGCCCTTCCGTGCCTCCGCCAGTCCATGCGGCCATCCGTCCATCCGTGCATCCATTCGTGGGTCCGTTCGTGCGTTGCGCTCGTTCATCAGCGCATCCGTTTAGTGAACACTCCTAGTACTGCTATCTCGCATCTTTTCATCATATATTCGATGGATGGATGGATGGATGGATGGATGGATGGATGGATGGATGGATGGATGGATGGATGGATGGATGGATGGATGGATGGATGGACGGACGGACGGACGGACGGACGGACGGACGGATGGACGGATGGATGGATGGATGGATATGGCTGTACCCTTTAGATCGGGCGCTGGCTAGCGCCACCAAGCCGTTATACCTAATGAACCAAAATCAATATTTATTTATTTTTTCCTTAAAAAGTGAGTTTGAGGATTCGTACTTTGCAGTGAAGAGTTTAATTTTCACTCGTGCCTTGACTTTAGCCACCAATCAGATAACCTCCTTCTAGTTAAGTCTACCCGCTTAAAGTTTATTTTGGCCTCCCGCTCCCTTCATCATATACAAGTACCGCCATCCAGCGAGCATTTCAAGGACTAAACGACAGGTGGCTACCTGCTACTAATACTACGGGAAACGCTTCTCGACCGACCAGCTGGAAGGTTGTCGCAGCGCACTGCTGCAACGAATGCTTCTGACGTCTGTCAATGGTTCTCCTGTACCGCTCATCACCGAAGCAGCTCCCCTTGTAGTGGAGTCCACCTAATGCCTAGTTCACACTGAAACATCCGCTTTCTACAGCGACCGAAATTTCCCTGCCGCCGAAACGCAGCGTCGTTCGCACTGGACGCGCCCCGCGCCGCTGAATATGCCATCTACTACGGGACGAACGCGGGATGGATGCACTGTCACCCGGTTGTTGTCGCGGATCGCAAACGCTACTACGCTATCCGGTGGCGTATACTTCGACGATTCTCGTACGCAAGAAGCAAGAAAAGACAGTACTGCTTACTTTGCTGGCAAGCGGCTGTTTTGCTGAAAAAGAGCAGAAAAACCACCGACGCCAGCGGCATTGGTGGGTTCGTTTTGCTCTGCAAGACCGCAACAAGCTCGGTCACGCCAACAGCAAGCTCGGTCCCCTCGTTCACGAAATACGGAGGTGAAGTAGGCACAGAGTAGGTTAAACTCCCGTTGGTTTCAACACTCAGTTACGTGCACTGCGGCATAACAAGTTATTAGGGCTTGGCCGCCATTTTTCAAAATTCCTTCACTAGCGCTCCTTTTGGTCCGCGGTGACCGATTCGGCGTCTGCAACCGAATCGGTCACCGCGGACACCGCGGACCAAGCGATCAACTAACACTCACACCGCAGACGCGCCCGCAGTCGGCAACACAACCTCCGACGCAACTAACGTTCCCCACCACATATGCAGCTAAGATGCATAACGCGCAGCGCTCACCTGATGTCTCGCCTGCACCACAGACACATCTAAGCGTTCTGCAAGAACTAGTGGAACTACGAAACACCCAGAAGAAGTATCTGCAAATTATCAGTGACCAACAAAAAACAATTAATGAACTTAAAACGGTTTTTATGCAATTGAAAGAACGAGACGCTGCCAGAGACACTCTAACCTTGAGTCAAAGTCAACTCCCCCCCCCCACGAGCATGAACAATACGAGCGTCGCTTCAAGCACTTCGCCGCACAGCTACAGCACATGCAACACATTATTGAGACACTCAAGCCAAAAACGTCGGTTAAGGTAACAAACGCGTCAGGCCTATTGCCAGTGCAGATCAAGAAGAAATCAGAGATTCAGAATCATGCCTCTGATAATTCAGTGGAACGCGAGAAGCCCTGCCAACAAAGTTGATGACTTCCTTTACATCATAAATGCTCTCGAAAAACTCCCCATATCATTTGCGTGCAGGAACCGATTAAATATTGCCCCATTCTGCGTTTCATCTGGTCGATGTGTTACGTATACAAAGAAGAACCTTCCGGCGGTCCACGACCTCTTTTCTTCAGTGTTATTCTCGCTCATTCAGACTCGTACCGAAATAGAGGGCAGGACATACAAAGTATAAAACTCCTACAGCCCTCCCAAATCAAGTAATGTGTAGCTACCCCTCAGTAAAATAGACCCTAAAGGTCCAACCTTAAATCAGGGAGACTTCAACGCACCGTGCGTCTTCTGGGGATACTCACAAGATTCTCCCAAAGGGAAGCAACTCTCCAAAAAGAAGATTCTCTCCAAAAGGAACACCTCACGTGGGTTCAGCACCTACCAAAAGGTACGCACTGGGACTTTTGGCCCGACAACATTGGCAGTCACCACTTACCAATTGTGATTGCCTGGGGCAAAATGTTTACTATCTCATAGAAGTGTTCCTTCATTGACTGGGACAAGTATCGGTCTTATATGAATGGGTGCCCTGAAACAGTCACCATTGACGAATTTACAAAACGTATACGAGAGCGACAACGAAGGCAAGCAAACCCTACAGAAAGATTTCTCAAAAGCCGGCGCCCGATAGGCCCATCTTTAACTTGTGGAAGGCACGCATACCTGCTTTACATGTATACAGGACTGAAAAATCAGCTCGTAATCGTCTGAGGCTTAAGCTTCTTACGAAACAAGCGTCAAAGTACGCATGCAAGCTACGTAGGCAATAGTGGCAAGATTGCTGCAACCAGCTACACGGTCGGATAAATAATCAAAGGCTATGGAACATTGTCAAATCATTGGAAGGCCGGGGCGAAACTCGAACAGCCGCTGAAAAACTCTGTTTGGCTTCGCACTCATCAGCACCAGCTACCGCTGACACGTGCGCCAACATATTTTTTTTCCACAAAGCAACGACATAATCAATGCTCTCTTCACAATTCAAGAACTTATTTATTTATTTTTATTTATTTAAAAATACTGCCAATCCCTTGTCGGGATAATAGCACTAAAGGATTCAAATTGTAAAACAGCTTCGGGCCCTGATAATATTACCCACAAACAATCACAGCAACTGACAGAGAACCAGCTAACCCCTCTTCTTTCCATCATCAATCAAGTATGGGAAGATGGCATTCTTCCTAAATAGTGGAAACATTCAAATGTTACACCACTGAACCCTTCACCTTACCGGCCGAGCACTATTGTAGGTATGACGTAAAGAAGGCTTTCGATTCGGTGCCCCATGATACAATGCTACGAGAGCTGTCAGAACTGCCTGTTGGTAGAAGGCTGTATAATTATGTCCGGAGTTTTCTCCAAAACAGGACCTTTGCTATAAAAACAGGTTCTTTCATTAGTCAATCATACTCCAACAAAATCAGAGTTCCACAGGGAGCCGTTATCTCTTCATCACTGTTTAACTTAACAATGCGCCCACTTGCCTTTCTTCTAAGTGAAGTCCAATCCATCTCTGCGGGGATCTATGCCGACGACGTTACAATTTGGTGTAACGCGCGAGACATCTCTACGCAACAGCAGCAACTCCAGAAGGCAATTGATGTTATAACCACTTTCCTTGACAGGCAAGGTCTCTAGATTTCACCGAAAAAAACAGAATTTATAATTGTTCTGTAACCTACAAACCACAGCAAGCAGCAACTTATTCGAGATAAAATCCAACTACCGAACGAAAGTTCAATGCCGGCGGCAATTAAGGGCCAAATTAGAAGAAGCTACAAAACACGATGCCCCACCCCCTAGATCCACCCACCTCTACGAGGTCACACTCAGAAGATTGCAAACACGAAGTTTCACGACAATCTCGGTCCTTCAGAAGATACACCCGACAAAGTACTCCGACCCCAACTGTGATACTGCCACGAGCCAGCAATGACGGAGCATATCCTCTGGGAATGCCCCGTTCACAGATCAAGCCGAGCTGCTTTTATGAAAAAAGCCCAACGTACCATGCCTCAGCTACAGCAAGACATGGAAGGGACTACCAACTTGATACTTGAAGACTCACTCATCAGAGCCAGGCTGAACCTGTGGTGTGCTGCCTTGCGTACGATCGCCATTCCCTGCCCAGCAGTAACAAGCTGACCACTTTGAGGTCACCCGAGTTTTCAATGCGAAGCATTTCTTAGCGAACTTCGGCGACTTTGAGCGTATCTATCTATCTGTCTATCTATCTATCTATCTATCTCTATCTATCTAGCCACTTACGTTCAGGTGCTCTCGTGGTCACCCCCTTAACTTAGCATGAACCAAAATTAGCATGGTAGGGCAGGATGGTTTGACGAATATGACGCACTAGTCAGGACATGAATAATGTCACAATCCCGTCGAGTACGTCGTTAAACACTTCCCGCCAGACAGTGCCACATACCCACGAACAAGTATGTGGCGCTGGTATGCGGGTGTGTGCCACAGGTGACACTTAGTATCTACGCATGGACGACGAGAGCACACAAGGGCAATTTTAACGCGTGAGCGTTAAGAAATAGCCGACATCGGTAGCGTCGACCCAACGAATGCAAAGAATATATGTCAGCGTCCCAGCTGGAATCAAACCCAAGCATTCGGCGTGGCAATGAACCATTTTACCACAGAATCGAGTAGAATAAACTTTATTTGCCCAACGGTTGTTGCTGTGCCCGGGGCTAGGCTGCCATGTCTCGGAACTACTTTTCAAATAGACGCTAATCTTCGCGAAACGTCAATACTGGTTGCAGTGCTGCACACTTAGTTTTATAAGCATTACATATGTACTTTTTGATACAGCCGTTACGCCGGGCTATAGTCTATTGTGGTTAGTTGCCGTGTGCTGAAGTTGATTTATGTAGCAGTGTCAAGGGCCAGCATCTTCGCGAGCATCAGCGCTTCATATCAGCTTCTAGTGTTGCTAATGCGCATGTTCCAGTTGCCATCGTTGCGCAAGTGCGAAAAATGGGTATATAAACATCTGCAACTGTTCAACATATGTCTGCTGTGCGTGCAAGATTTGTAAATATATTTAATGTCATTTCATAACGTGATGCTCAATAACAAATTGCAACAAGGTCCCCTCCGCATGCTTCGCATAACGGTGATTCTCAGGTACGTAGGATCTGCCTTTTTTTTTTATTGCGAAGCATTTCTTAAAGAACTTCGGCGACTTTGCGCGTATCTATCTATCTAGCCGCCTACGACATTTAGCTCTCCTGGCCGTTTCGATAATGGTATCAATACCAAACTTGGTATGGCATAACACGACTGTATGAAGAACATATTTGATTTGATTTGTAATAACATGAAAATCATGATATGTATGTCATAAATGTCATGATTTACATTTCATGGTCCTGCAGCTCTTGCGGTGGTTTCGTTCACATGACATGTTGTATGGTATGACATGATTGCATGGCGAACACAAGCGACTAACCCTAACATGAAAATCATGACATGCGTGTCATGTAACCACATGACTGCATGCCACAGACATGATACGATCGCGGCCGTTTTGCTAGCTTCGCATTTACCAAATTTGGCATCACGGGACGAGAATGAATGTCGAAGGTATGTGACTGATGCAAACATGAAAATCATGACGTGCGTGCCATGTAACAACATGACTACATGCCACGCTCATTATGCACTGGCGGCTGTTTCGCTAGCTTCACTTGTACCAAATTTGGTATTACGGGACGTTAATAGATGACGAAGACATGATGCTGGTGCCAACATGATAATCACGACTTGCGTGTCATGTAACAACATGACTACACGCCACCCTCATCATGCGTTCGCGGCTGTTTCACTAGCTTTAAATATGCCAAATTTGGTATTACGTAACGTCCATGGTTTACGAAGGTATGTGACTGGTGAAAACATAATAATTATGAGATGCGTGTCGTGTGAGAACATGGCTACATGCCACACTCAAGGCGCCAATACATTTCGACGTGACGTGGTGCGCGTGCTCACCGGCGTTCGTTTCGTCGGGTCACGCCGGCGTTGCCACGCCAGGCACCAGTCCTGCCGGGGGGGGGGGGGGGGGGGCGCTGCGAGCGCTCGATGGTGACGGACGCACTCCACATCGCCTCCGTAGATTTTTTGCTATTTCTGCGGACATCCACCCTGGTACCCCTGAAACTTGGGTTTATCGTCACCGCCAAGTTCTCCGCTTCACCGAGACAACACCTTCGTCCAGGTGGGTCCAGTTTTGACAACTTGAGGGACATCCTTCACTCCCGGCTACAACGCCGCCTCGCTATAGGGGCTATCAGCCCGGCGATAGCGGCCGCCAACGTGGTTACGGGCTATGATCCTACCTCAAGCCAAGTACTGTCCATGGAGATTTCATCCTCCGTAAACACTATGCCATCAGAAGACGAATACCTCGACGACATGGTGAGACTGTGGCAACGCAAGCAAGCCAAATCGAAGTCTGCGTCTCAACAACAACGAGACGCTACAGCTGGCCGCCATTCCCCAGCCTTGCAAGGAACGCCGGCGCGCCATCCCTCCGGTGTTGTGTCTACCTCTGCTCCGTCCTCACAGCCAGCGAAGCAACGCAAGTGGCGTCCGCGTCAGACTCCTCGCCTCTCTCGCGACGACTACATCGTAGTAGTGAAACCTCGCGTTCCCTGCGAGCTATGCACATTTGTCCCGGCCGATCGCGCGGGCGACGCCATCCGCAGCTACCTCGGCGACCGGACTATCATGCAAATTCAAGTGTGGCCAATCTGGGAACAAAACATCTTGGTCTGTAGCACCACCATTTTGCCTGTGGCACAGCGACTCCTCGGGGACTTCCAGCTGCAAGTGGGGGATCAGCAGCTGCCCGTTCGAGGCCACGCCAAGGCACCAGGGGATACATGCAAGGGCGTCATCAACGTAAACCCTGCTGAAAGCCCGGAGAAGATAAAGTCTGAACTGTATTGGTCTCGAGGTACTATCCTTGCGGTCCGCAAACTCGTAGATTCCGCGGCGGTGGTGGTGACTTTCGAGAAACGAAGTTACCCCGCTTCCTCTACTACCACTGCGTGGCGACGTATATCCGCACCTACAAGAAAACGGTCCCTGTTTGCACCAAGTGCGGCACCTACGGCCATCGCCCACCTCATGTGCTCACCCCGCTCCAACGCCGTGTGCCAAATGTGGAACCCCCGCACCTGCAGGTCTCAATCCCCATGACTGCCACCCCAAGTGCCTCCTCTGCCACGGCCCCCATGAGACTGGGACAAGTGGCTGCACGGTAAAATATCGGAAACGCAGGCAGCCCTCAACATCTCCTCGAGGAACCACCTCATATTTGTCACAGCCAGACAGTGACACCAACCTGCATCAGTCGGCTCCACCACTCCACGCCGACACTCAGGCATTCCCATCACTCGAAACACCAGCGGCGGTACCTCAGGTGAGCAGTTGGGCAGGGAATGCTGCTTCTAAGCCTCTCTCACCCCCTTCTGTCGATCCTCCTTCTCCCGAACTTGCGGCCCTTCGCCAGCAAGTTGCGGCACTTCAAAAGCAAAATTCTCTTTTAACTACACAACTCGAACTCTTAAATAAGCGACTTCAACCCCAACAACAGTGTACTGCAAGGCCATCCAGTATTGCCTCCACTGTCCAGGCGGCTACGCCAGCTACATCCAAGCTTAGTCCTTGCGCTAAGTCCACTTCCATTAAACCGCCGGTTCAAGCAGCCATGTGTACTCCAGCACTCGGAATCAGTGCCGCATCTACTCCAGAAGCTCTTGAGGCTCCTGGGGCACCTCAGGTTCTCTTGCCCGCTAACCGAACTCTCCCTAGCGAGGAGCGCGCCCCGCGCATAGAGGAGCGCCTTACGCGCGTCGAAGCTTCGAATAATCACCTCCTCACCAGCTTCTCTGTCCAACGCATAGTAGTAGAGGTTACCCAGGCTATTCAAGCCTGGGCAATCACCCAGTTTTAACCAAAGGCATCGCGTTCCCGCTCCTGCTCGGTGAGCAGTGAAAGTGCAGCTCCACGGCGTCGTCGTAAGGTGGCTACCACCACCCCGCCGTCAGACAATCCGGCCTCTGTGCCCCTCCCTGCCTCTGAGGATTCTGAGCGGGACATGGAGGGCCAAATATAAAACCTAAGACAATCACGATGGCTACCAATCGTACGTCCCGTTCAAACATTGCGTCTAAATTCGAGATCATACAGTGAAACCCTGGAAGCTTCGGGAACAGGCGAAAGCGTTCACATCTTTCCCTTTTCCTCGGCTCACTTGGCTCTCAGCCGGCCGTCTTGGCGCTCCAAGAATCTGGCCCTGCTCCATCCCTTTTTGGATACTGCTCCTATGTAGGCGGCACCACCACATGCCTCCTCGTGCATAAAGCTTACACGGCGATACAGATTGACCTCGATCTGGATCTTCCTTACGACTACTGCATGATATCAGTGCTGTCTCAGCGGAGGGGCCAACCATCAATACATATCTTAAACGTGTACTGTCCCCCTCGCCTTGCGAGGGCTTCGTTTGCGCATCTCTTCCATCGGGCGCTGCGTATACCGGCCCGACAACCACTGGTGATTGTCGGGGACTTTAATGCCCCCAGCCCTCACTGGGGTTACCACTACGAGAAGGCCCGGGGCAGAGAGCTCAAGGAGCTCATTTCCTCCCTGAGCCTCACGCTTCTTACCGATCTGGCACAACCCACACGTTCCGGCAACTCGGTCACGCGAGACACATGCCCCGACCTCTCCCTCACCCGTCACATCCGCGATGCTACATGGGAAAATTTAGGCGAAACCCTAGGCAGCAATCACTTTTTACTCCGCATTTCGTTCACACCGCGGCAGAAAATGCGCCAACACTGGGGCCAAGCCCGTCTCACCGATTGGACTCAGTTCAGAATGCAACCATTTCCCGCCGTCCTCTCCTCGACCGAATATGCAGCGTGGGCATCATACGCCCTCCATTTGAAACAAGTGAACACCCGCACCCTTGCAACCTCTAATTTAACTCCTGCAATTGATCCACACCTCCTACATCTTTGGCACGCTCGCCGCGCGCTCGTAAGGCGCTGGAAAATTACAAACTTATTCGGAAAATTCGCGCTCGCATTGAGGCGCTCACTGCAGAGGCGGCCGCATACTCTGCACAACTTTCCGATGCTAACTGGGCAGACACCTGTTCGAAGGCTGCAAACCAGATGAGCTCTAAGAGTGCGTGGCGACTCTTTAGAAGCCTTCTCGATCCCTCCACCACCAGGGGAGAAACGCGACGCCAGCTCCACCACGCTCTGCATGCCTTTCAGGGCACTACGGATCAACTCGCGCGAGAACTTTGTGACCGCTACATCTGCCGCACAATTGATCCCGCGGGCCCAGCATATACGCATTCCGGCACCCCTAACAACAACCTCGACGGCCCATACACGCTTTCCGATTTACGATTTGCACTCACGAAAATGCGACGGGGCACGGCCCCTGGACGCGACGGAATCACAGTATCGCTCCTGGCAAATCTTCCCGACCAAGCACACCTCTCGCTACACCACCTTATAAATTCGATATGGGACGACTCTCCGCTGCCAACGGAATGGACCACATCGGTCGTGACATTCATACCTAAATCGGCAAAGTCCGTTAGTATCGAGGCACTGAGACCCATCTCACTTACGTCCTGCGCAGGCAAACTCATGGAAACCATGGTTCGCGAACGCCTTTCCGCCTACTTGGAGGCCAGGAGGACCTTTGCCGACACGATGTTTGGCTTTCGCCCACATCTGTCGGCGCAGGACGTCCTGCTCCAGCTTCAACACGATATCATACAGCCGACTACTATGCGCCATAACGATAAAGCCGTGCTCGCTCTCGATCTCCGCGGGGCGTTCGACAACGTCAAACACAGCTCTATACTCACTAACCTGTCTACCACAAACTGCGGGCAGAAGACTTTCAACTACAGTCGCACCTTTCTATCACATCGCACCGCCTTCATTCGCCTTAATTCTACCGAACACGGCCCGTACTTATTAGGCACGCGGGGTACACCTCAAGGGGCAGTCCTGTCTCCTCTGCTTTTTAACCTGGCGATGATGAACCTCCCCTCTCTTCTAAGCGAGGTCGAAGAAATACAACACGCACTATATGCGGACGATATCACAATCTGGACCAACACCGGCTCCTTAGCGCAAATCGAAGAACGCCTGCAAAAGGCTGCCCTTCTGGTGGACACCTACGCTGGTTCATGCGGCCTGGAGTGCTCTCCAGCTAAATCGGCTCTTCTTTCAGTCTCTCCGCTACCGCCGCCTAAAATTTTTCTTCCGTCCGGGCCCGTCCCGTCAGTGTAAAATATTCGGGTTCTTGGCCTTCACCTCACATTGTCCTTTGATCCAAAGGGCACAATAGCCGGCCTCAGACGCACCAGCGAGCAGGTGAGCCGCATGATACGGCGAGTGTCTACCAAGCGCGGCGGCCTCCGCGGGTGTCAGTCACTCCGATTGGCCCACGCGTTTGTGACCAGTCGCGTCCTCTACGCCTTGCCTTACCTTCGCCTGCGTCGTCGACACGAGCACCAGCTGGACGTCCTTCTTCGTTCAGTATACAAACGCGCTCTGGACCTACCTATTGCAACTTCCAACAGCCGATTCGCGGCTCTGGGGGTACACAACACCTTTGCAGAGATGCGCGAAGCTCATCGCGTTAACCAAATCAATCGACTGTCGCAGACGCCTTCAGGGCGCCGTGTTCTACACAGACTTGGACTTAACCCGATATCTGACCAAGACCCTCTGCAGCCGGTACCAGAGCTCTGTCGTCAAAAGCTATGGGTGGAACCTCTACCCCGTAATATGAACCCCGACCTCCATCCTGGCCGTAGACTAGCACGCGCCGCGGCCCTTCATACGCGACACTCCGATCGTTCTGGTGTTTTCTACGTGGACGTCTCGGGTCCCTCCCCCTCGGGTCACTTCACGGCTGCCGTGATTACAGAGGGCAAACACGTCGATGGCCTCTCCTTTCGAGCAGACACAGTAATGCACGCTGAAGAGGTTGCCATAGCTTTGGCCGCCTCTCACCCTGCCTCACGCACCATCCTGACGGACTCGCGCTCGGCCTGTTCTCAGTACCTTCAGGGTTCCATTGCCCTGCTGGCGGCTAGCCTACTACAGGCAGCCTCTTGGCGCTTTAACCCTCATCCCATTCGTATAGTCTGGACCCCAGGCCACTTGGGCCTGCCCGGAAACGAGGCGGCAAATGCCACTGCCCGCGCTTCTCCTGTTCGGGCCGTTGCCCCTCCATGTCCCGAGACGGAATCTGGCAATACCAACCTGACGCGCTTTCGCGAAATTTTGGCTTATTACCGGGCTTCGCACCGCCTCTACCCGGACCCGCACGCGGTTTGGAGAAAGCGGACTAACGACTGCTACGCCGCCTGCAGACTAACGCCTTTATCAGTCCGGCGGTCGCCAGGCACTTTTTGCCGGAAATCAATGGCACCTTCTCGACCTGTCATGTCCTCGCCGACACATATCACGTCGTAGCATCGTTCCCAGTTAATCCCGTCTCTTTCTCATCCCCTTTTCCTATCCCAACTAGAGAGGCTTGGGAGGAGCACCTGCTCGGCTGCTCTACCTTGGCTGCGCAACGCTCCTTCGTGGCGCGCGCACGGGCAGCTTCCAGCTCCACTGGCGTCCCGGAATAGGGTCTGGCCACTCTAGCACGCCGATGGGCCACGTCGGCACTCTCTAGTAGACGTTTTCTGAAATAAACGTTTTTTTACCACCACCAGTCCTGCCATATACTTGCAGGCGCGTGCCGCGCTGCGTTCCTTTGATGCATGCGCGTTCAGCGCGTTTGGCGTCTCTCCGTCACGAAAACAGGAAGACGCAGTATTGCCTGGGTAACGCATCCGCGCGAAACGCCGCATGTCGCATTTCGCCCCGGTTGCCGTCGGGCCGCGCCGCTGACGGAGGTTGGTCGCGCCGCGCCGGTCGCATCTTGCGTCAGGCTATAGAGAGCTCGCGTTTTGCTAACGTATATCGTCGCTGTGCCTAGCGTGCATGCGTCAACGCTACATTGGAGTATATTGGGTCCTTCATGATGCGCTCGCGGCCGTTTTGCTAGCTCCACATATACCAAATCTGGTGTTACGTGAGGTCAATGGATGAAGAAATTATATGACTGGTGCAAACATGATAATCCTGACACGCGTGTCATGTGAGAACATGACAACATACCACGCTCATAGTGTGCTCGCGGTCGTTTCACTAGCTCCACATATACCAAATTTGGTATCACGTGGCGTGAATAGATGAAGGTAAACGACGCATCCAAACAAGATAATCATGACACGGAAGTTATGTACGGCATCATTTATCTCCACCTCGTAACGTTGTGCTGATTTTAAATTGACATATCAACCTTTCTCATTCGTGCTTCGCATATGAACGATTCCCACAGTACGTGGGATCTGCCAATTTTTTTTCCATGGTGCTGAAGCTAACAAGCGAGAGCACATTGTAAATAGTCGAATAAAGTTTCCAATCAATCAATCAAAACCTACTACTACTACTACTACTACATACATCGGGGACGCACGACCCAGGGCTTAAGGAGCTTCGCCCCTACAAAATTGATTAGCCGGAGTGGTTTTATAAAAGGCCCACGAATCGTGATTGTACATATGAGTTGTTTCATGCATCATATGTGCATGAGAAACGTGGGGCACGATTCGACCTGCTTTTCATTCTGCGCGTGACCTTCGAATTTGTTGCTATCGCGTTCATTGCTTCGCGTTTGCGACAAAGCCGTGACTATTTAGTTGTAGTAGTTAGCTACTTCTCGTTTAATCCTTAAAATGTGCGCTCGTTATGATTAATATAAGATGAAAAGATGTGGGATGGTGGTACCTGGAGTGTTCCCTAGATGGATGGACAAAAGGATGGACGGACGGATCAGCGCAAAGCCAGACGCACAGATGGACGGAGGCACGGATGGACGCATGGACGGACAGATGGACGGAAGCAAGAACGAACTGGACAGATAGAAGTACGGACGGACGGACAGACGCTTCGCCTCACTCATCATTCAATCTGCGATATGCTGTAATTTTTGTAAGGACCCACAAAGTGCGATGATTTGCCGATTGAACCACTAATTTTGCTATGTCCGCTTACATTCCTTGTCATTCATATTACTGGTGTAGAAAAATAAACAGGTAATCAGCCTTTTCTTGAAGTTATGACCTCGAAAACAGGCAGATATATTTTCTCTCAGCTTTGAATGTTCAATTTCCCGCCTGTCTGTCTTTCCATGCAAACAGGACGCATTGATTCATCAAAAATTTTTGTGCAACGTATACAAAGCGTGCTGCGGATCTGTGTTATCAGTAAAAGCACTGGTTCTTCAAGTCTGCAGAGCTCATTGACCGAATACGTCAACAGTAAGGCAGCCCCTTTCGAACATCGCTTCGTCTTTCTCTATCACAATCATATGCTGACCCTCTGCTTGCAGAATAGTGTTGACTGATTTTGCCAATTCCAATAAAAAAACACAAACTATGAATAATGGTTGGCCTTTGTTTACAGAAATTGTCTGTTGAAACACACCTTCAGATAACGAAATCACTCGCAGATTTCGCAGACGAAGGCATTGCTCCTTCACGGTCGCTAATGTACATATGTGAATTTTTTTTTGAAAGATATCATTTGGCCGGAAAAGCGAGGAAATGGATGCGATATAAACAAAATAAAATGCTTTGTATGATATGCGGGGTTTGACGTCCCAAAACCACTATATGATTATGAGAGACGCCGTAGGAGAGGGGTCCGGAAATTATGACCATCTGGATTCATGAATATGCACCGAAATCTCAGCACACGGACTTACAGCATTTTCGCCTCCACCTAAAATGCAGCCGTCACAGCATGCATAACCTGGTTACAAGATTACCGTAATCAGCCAGGCAGTGTCCCCAAAGAGAGGCGCTGGCAATGCACTGCGCTTGTGCTGACCTCTGCCACTATCCCAAACACGAAATGCTTTGTAAAAAAAGGCTTGCAGCTAACTTCTTAGCGATCTCATCTCGCCTAACTCACCAAAATGCAAGGTGTAAGGGTATACAACCACTCCAGGAAGCGACGTGGTTTTTGTGCAGTCTGCATAACATGAAGCAAGAGATGCTAGCACGAAATTTACAAGAGTAGGAGCCGTATGCTGATGCGTGTCATGATATTCACCCCGAGATCAAGCGGAGTCGCCGCCTGGTGGCCACTAGCAGAATCGTGCCACGGCCGGGCTAGACTGCACCTGCGGCCGGGCTGGGTGTTTCCGTATCATATCCCAAGAGATGTATGGAGGGCCCCACCGAGGTGGTCTAGGCTGTGTTTCAATTCTTAGACAGCAGGTAGACAGCCTACGCAGACTGCTTAGAAGACCGCGCCGAGCCCATGCTGTCCGAGAATTGGAACACGTTTAAACACACGGAGGAAGGAAAAATAGGAGAGGGCATGCCCAGCCGGCGCGCTACGTGAAAAGTGTGGAGGAAATGACATCATGGCGGCCATATTCACTGGGCACAATGGCGGCGTTGTTATGGTTACGTGTTGCGCAGTGGAGCTGGTCTAGCAGTGAGCGACCGCGGCTGGCGGCGGCATGTGTGCCCCCCAAGTCTCATGCTGAGCCGTGGCGGACCGTGCTCTGCACCGCGTTATTGGTTAGCAGAGTTCTCCTGGCAGTTACTGTACTCTTAGCAACGTTTACAAATCATTTTGTCCATCACGGTGTTTCAACAGTGCGTAGAATAAGTGCATATCCACGTGTCATGTGGCGGATGAAGCAACTAGTGTTCAGCGAAATTGCGTTGGGCACCATGACGAAGCGGAACGACGACGAACGCCTTGCATGTCAGTGACGGTTGGGCAGTGCTCCTGATTGTGACAACGGACGACGCTGTTGAGACCAGCAAGACACAATGAGGACCATGTGCACATACGTAGTTTCATGTTGTGTGTGTACAGTAACAACTTGCGTGTGCATATTAAAACACCTTTTCTGTTCCGCTTCGTCTACTCTCCCCCAGCATTGCATGTAATCTCAACATAACAGGAACCGCGTTCAAGTGTCACTTGCACCGTGCTCAAAGTCACCATGGTCGTAGAATGCTGACACCGGTGAGTTTCACGTGGAAAACGCACACAGTGGCTGGATGCTGGTGGAATGCAACCGTAGAAGGCGCACGACCGATCGTGTTGTCTGTACAGTTGCTGAATTAATGACGTGAAAACACTCGCCCTTGTCAGTGCATCTAGCGCGCGTTTTCTTGTACTTGCTCCGTTGTCAGTGAGGTGTTACTCGCTGTTAATACTCGGAGGAAATGATTTCGCTGAAAGTGTCACGCTGGCCCAGAGTGTTGGCCCCGTTCCATTCGGTTCGGATCGTCACGACACGCGCGCTGCGCAGCTCACGTGCCTTCCAAGCCGGAGAGAGAGTCATGCCTTCTGCTTTACATTCGGATGTAAACAAGAGAGGATAATTTGCCCAGTCGATATGGCCGACATCCGGCTTCATCGCGGTATAGTATACTAGAATATAGGGCTTCACAACGAGTGACGTCAGGGCCTCTCCTACCTTTCCTCCCTCCGTGTTTAAACAACTTTTACGTGACGATGCGCCACTTCCCGTCGAGAAAAAAAAACTAAAAGAAACGAACGTAACAGTTGTAATTTCTGGCTTGTTTCGTGTTAAAATCAAAAACAAATAAACTTTACTCACATTGAGCGTCTGGGAAAGCGTCTGCTTGTGTGCAGACGACCATTCTGGCGAGAGTTGATCTATCTGAGCGATTCGCTGAGCCGCCATCTTGTTTAGACAGCAAAGTAGCCTGCATCGTATCTGTATACAATGCGGTCTTCTCGGAGCAGTCTACTTTGCCGGCTACGTGAGAATTGAAATTTGACTTAAGAAGGCTGCCGTCCATTCAGCTGTCTATTTAGCCGTCTACGGTGAGTATTGGAACAGAGCCCTAGTGGCTAAGGTACTCGGCTGCTGACCCGCAGGTCGCGGGATCGAATCCCGGCTGCGGCGGCTGCATTTCCGATGGAGGCGGAAATGTTCTAGGCCCGTGTGCTCAGATTTGGGTGCACGTTAAAGAACCCCAGGTGGTCGAAATTTCCGGAGTCCTCCACTACGGCGTCTCTCATAATCATGGTGGTTTTGGGACGTTAAATCCCACATATCAATCAATCGAGATGTATGGGGGAAATGCGGTACCGCTATTGGCTGAAGAAGGTCAGGTGATCCAAACGCGCTTCTGGTTTGTTGTGTCCATTTTTTTTATGCAAGATGGTCGCGTCACAGAGTGGTTTTTGCGAAGCTGGTTGAAGCCGTACGTCGTCGAAATTTGGGTTTTTCGCTGACATGTGTTACGCGCGGCTGTGCAGGTCGTTTTACAATGAACGCAGTGGTGTTTACATTAATCCTGGAGTGTGTGGTGCATGCCCCTTTGGCGTGCGATCATGTGTTTGACACGACACAATAAACATTTGTTTGCGCTGCCGCGCTGAAGTCCCGCCGTCCGTGCGCCGCAGGCATGACGGACGCCGAAATGTTCGGGTTTTTTTCCTAATTTTTTCGCGGCTGTTGGCAATGTAAACGCGGATCGTTTTACGATGGACGACGTGGTGTATGCGCGGATTGTGTCGCGATGGGCGGAGTGGCGCGCAACGTAAATCCGGGAGCAGACATGCCCCCTTTGGCGCATGCCCCTTTGGCGTGATATTTACCATGAGATCATGTGTTTGCCATGATGCAAAAAACCTTAGGACTTGATTTTGCTAGCTTATGAGTGCAAGCTTATTCAACTACCGTGTAAAAAAAGAGACGTGAGGCGATTTGTGAATATTTGCTCATTTGTCACAACTAGGCTCGATGTCATTGCAAATAAACTTGATGCTATAGAAATGTAAAAAGAAGAAATATGTTTTGGGAATAGCGTCATTATAAAATTCTAAGCTCTTGTGGTAAGTGTACTTATTTTACAAAAGGCAGGAAGCACTCATCTCCCAGCATTTCATGTGAACTAATCTAATGTTAATTGGTGCTATGACTTGAGCATGTTATGAAAAATCTTACACGTCCGCGTGCAATGCATCCGTCACAATGAATGAGGCATGCATAAGCAAGTAGTAACATCGAGGTGGCCCATTAGGACCGCAGTGTCGCAACCAAAAAAAAAGGAAAAGTACATTTAAGGGTTTGTTTTCTTCGTTAGACACAATAATAATGAGATCGAACAGGTGATCGTGCTAAACAAAAAGGTACATTAAAGGGCTTGTTTTACTTGTTAGACACAATAACAATGAGATCTAATAGGCAATGCTGTCACAGGTTCCGTTAATTAGGGAGCCATTCGCTGGGCTACTTCCAAGGGCCGAAGTATCGGCCCCCCCGAACCGCACCACGAAAGCGTGGACAATTTAGAAGTGGTCCTATTTGGCGCGCCAGCGGACGCCAGCTGTGGCCCAAAGAACAAGTCAGAGCCGAAAGTTGATAAACAAAACAAAATTATATTCTCAATTATGGCAGATCAAAACGATACACAAGTATGCACACTCGACAATAGTTGAATACAGTATGTCACCAATCAAACAATGTACTACACAGTACAATCAGCCACACTCAAAACAACGGACACAGACAACAATACGCACTACAATGCAGTCGCATGCATCGAACAGCCAAGACACCTAAAGACTAAAGAGTTAGAAAACCTATTCAGTCCAAAGTTCTTGGAACAAAAGTCTGGATGATATTCTTCTGAGAATCACTCAAAGTCCAGCGTTGTTGTCGTTCCGCTGCCCCCGAAGTTTCTCTTCCAGAAAACGTCGCGTCTTCAATTGGCCGCTCTCCAGGCTCCAAACTTCTTCGCCGGAAACACGTCGGCTTCCCACACGCAGCTGTTCCCACGCGTCTTCGCTCGATAGCGGTAGACCCACACTCTTGCCTGTAGCTCGAGTCTTCACCGCTCAGGTGGAAATCCTCTTCTTCCCCTCCTTTGTCACGGAAGACAAAAGGCTTCGCCCACAAGGCGGAACACCCTACGCACTCTGGCACATACTTTCTACTTCTCCTGCTTTGTCACTAAGGACAAAACCTTCACCGACAGACGCGGCGGAATACCCTATACACACTGGCGCTAACTTCCTTCTTCTCCTGATCGCCCATCTCCGCTGCTCGGTTAAATACCTTCCGCGCGCGATTCCAGAAAATTCTCATCATTTCGTCGGCGCGATGCGCAGCGAAGGCTGGGGGAAAGCGCGAGACGGTTCGACGGCCGTCCGTGACGGATGACGCAACCCGGCATCACCACGCCCCTTTCCATCGAGAACTCTCTAGGGCTTGCTCGGCCGCCGATGCTAGCAGGTTCGACGGCGAACCTACGCTTCCGAGAGGAGAGGGACGCATGCCCAGGGAGTCTTTGGATGCTTGTTTTCTTTTTTTCTATCGTTGACCTCTCAGCGCTTCGTCGCGAGAATTTGGCGGCGCGCCCTTTTTTGAGCGCTCGTTTTGTGACACTGCCCTCCCACTTTAAGAATATTATCTCATAATATTCAGAACCACACAAACGAGTGCGAACTATTCCCACACTCTCAAAGACTGTAACATAGTCCGTCACTCATGACACATCACATTCACAATAGATCACTCAATACAATTGTATATTGTAATTCAATCTCTCAACAAATGAAATATAACCACAGGTACATGACTACAACACTCCATCACATATTTCAAACAATACAAATGTACAAAGTTCTCTCATTACAACAATTGTACAATGCTATACATCACATCATCGCACCAAACACTTTGACTCGCTCGACATACAGTTGTGACATCGGATAAAAACCACATTAACTTAACATATTGCACTCAGCACTATCAAACACATTCCGATTCGACCTCAACTCCTATCCCGTGTACTTTGAGCGGCGCTTGCGCCCTTTCTTCCGGTGCTTGCTCGATCTCTTCTTATTGTTCTTGTTTCTGTTCCGATGAGCCCTTTTCAACGGCGGTATCTGAGGCGGTGTCTCACCCATCGTTGTCACTTCCGACACTGTTAATGGGTGATAACGTTCAACCGATCCTGTTCGGTTATTCACCCGCTTGTTCATGTCACGAAATTGGGCCTGGCTGGCCGACTCCGTCATCTTTACATTGTCGGTCAGTTGAGGTCGAGCCGACGTAAGTCCAGCTGCCCAGCACGTAAACTCGTTCAATACGATCATGTTCTCATTCGCTGTCTTTTGCGCCCAGGCCTTGGATTTCACCCGAGCCCAAGGATTTCACCTTGGGCTCGGGTGAAATCCTTCACA
The DNA here is from genome assembly GCF_043290135.1 of Rhipicephalus microplus. Classification (NCBI taxonomy): domain Eukaryota; kingdom Metazoa; phylum Arthropoda; class Arachnida; order Ixodida; family Ixodidae; genus Rhipicephalus; species Rhipicephalus microplus. The sequence continues at coordinate 103,789,120 of NC_134704.1, read as the reverse complement.
GGGTTGTTCTCCGCAGAATCTCGCGGTCCTTGTGTCAGCGGGGGCTCCATTTTCGGGTCTTCCCCCAAACATTCTGGATCATTCGGCCCTCGCGCCCCGTCGATGTTTCCGATGACGAGGTCGTACAGGGGGGTCGTCATGCATAGAGCAGTAACCTTGCCGCTGAAGTACGGGGTTTCAACCACAATTTCTGCTTCGGGAAGCATCCGAACCGTACTGTCAATTAGGCAAACCGGTTTCGTTTTCCCTGTCAACTCACCTTCCCGTACCAAATTTCTCTGCACAATAACCGTGGAGCTACCGGTGTCTCTTAACACCGTAATTTTCTTGCCCGCAACTTTTCCAGGCAGCGTTGGCATTCCCTTCGTAACACCGGTTGGCTGTTGTGTCATTACAGCACCCACAATAGGAAGTTTCTCCCCATTTTTCAACTCTACGAATCCGTCGGTGACGGGTCACCATCGGATTTCGGTGCTGCTAGCACACAGGATACCTGGTGAGTTTGACTCACTCCGTTACGACAAGCGTCTGCTTTGTGCCCAATCTGACCACACTTGAAACATTTTACGACCGTGGGACTCGTAAAGTTAGTTCGACAGTTAGCGTGATGACCCACTCGGTTACACAGAAAACATCGCGGAACACTCTCCGGTACACGCTTCTTTTGTTCAGGTGCCGATTTCTGCGAATCTTCGGGACACTCATTCTTGACTCTGGCCAAATTTGTGCCACCCTGCGCTTCCAAGAATTGATCAGCCAATTCAAGCATTCCTTCAAGTGACTCAGCCTTCCTCTCTTTCAAGTACAGCGACAGTCTTGGGTGGCAAATAGTAAGAAATTGTTCTCTAATTAGGAGCTCTCTAAGCTTATTGTACTCCTGCGCTGTCCCTGAAAGTTCAATCCATCTGTCGAAATAATGGCAAAGTTGGGCGGCGTACTGCGTAGCCGTCTCACCATCAGCTGGCTTTCCTGTCCGAAATCTGTCCCGGAATCCTTCCACAGTAAATCTAAATCACTTCAGCAAAGCAGCTTTCACCTTTGCATAGTTGGCTGCATCGGCCGGCGTCAGCCTGCCGTACACACTGAGCGCTTCACCACTCAAGCAAGTACTCAAAGCAGTTGCGCATTGATGTTCCGGCCAATTCTGGCTCCTTGCAATCGTCTCAAATCTGTGGAGGTACGCGTCAAGGTCGTCCTTCCTTTCATCAAACGCTACGAGCAGCTTGCTTGGGTTCAAGCGGAAGCCATGATCTTCCCGTTCGCTGCTTACAACTCTAGCTTGGATGGGAGTTTCACTTCGCTGTTGCAAACGGAGCCGCTCGAGTTTCATCTCGTGCTGCCGCTGCCGTTCCCTTTCCTCTCTTTCTTCTTTCAGCTGTCGCCCCTTTGCCTCTCTTTCTTCTTTCGCCATCTCAGTGGCCAGCCTTTCTCTCTCCAAATCAGCTGCTTTTTCTTCCTTGGCCCTCTCAGCTGCCAACCTCTCTCTCTCCAACTCAGCTGCTTTTTCTTCCTTGGCTCTCTCAGCTGCCAACCTCTGTCTCTCCAACTCAGCTTCTTTTTCCGCTTTGGCTCTTTCGACTGCCAACCTTTCTTTTTCCAGCTCAGCTGCTTTTTCTTCTTTGGCCCTCTCTTTTTCTTCTTTTTCCTTCTGGGTGACCCACTTCCGTAGTTCGGCGCCAGAAAGACCCATCTTCTCACCAAGAGCGACTAACTTTTCGAGATCCATTGTGTCTCGCACATAAAACCTTGCCGCGTGCAAAAAAATATCTGCCTAAATCAGTATATCGGAACACTCTCCTGCTCTCGTCAACGAGAACACTGAGCAACACACAAAATCCTTCCGATAGCACTATCAACAACACAAGGCTCTTTCTCACTACTTTAGACACACTGTGCACCAAAAGGTCCTAGTCGCGGATGCCAGATTAATTGTCACTGGTCCCGTTAATTAGGGTGGCGATCGCCGGGCTACTTCCAAGGGCCGAAGTATCGGCCCCCCGAACCGCACCACGAAATCGTCGACAATTTAGAGGTGGTCCTATTTGGCACGCCAGCGGACGCCGGCTGTGGCCCAAAGAACAAGTCAGAGCCGAGAGTTGATAAACAAAACAAAATTATATTCTCAATTATGGCAGATCAAAACGATACACAAGTATGCACACTCAACAATAGTTGAATACAATATGTCACCAATCAAACAATATACTACACAGTACAATCAGCCACACTCGAAACAACGGACACAGACAACAATACGCACTACAATGCAGTCGCATGCATCGAACAGCCAAGACACTTAAAGACTAAAGAGTTAGAAAACTTATTCAGTCCAAAGTCCTTGGAACAAAAGTCTGGATGATACTTTTCCGAGAATCACTCACTCAAAGTCCAGCGTTGTCGTTCCGCTGCCCCCGAAGTTTCTCTTCCAGGAAACCTCGCGTCTTCAATTGGCCGCTCTCCAGGCCCCAAATTTCTTCGCCGGAAACACGTCTGCTTCACACACGCAGCTGTTGCCACGCGTCTTCGCTCGATAGCGGTAGACCCACACTCTTGCCTGTAGCTCGAGTCTTCACCCCTCAGGTGGAAATCATCTTCTTCTCCTCCTTTGTCACGGAAGACAAAAAGCTTCGCCCACAAGGTGGAACACCCTGCGCCCTCTGGCGCATACTTTCTTCTTCTCCTGCTTTGTCACTAAGGACAAAACCTTCACCAACAGACGCGGCGGAATACCCTACGCACACTGGCACTAACTTCCTTCTTCTCCTGATCTCCCATCTCCGCTGCTCGGTTAAATACCTTCCGCGCGATGCGCAGCGAAGGCTGGGGGAAAGCGCGAGATGGTTCGACGGCCGTCCACGACGTATGACGCAACCCGGCATCACCACGCCCCTTTCCATCGAGAACTCTCTAGGGCTTGCTCGGCCGCCGATGCGAGGAGGTTCGTTGGCGAACCTACGCTTCCGAAGGGAGAGAGACGCGCGCCCGGGGAGTCTTTGGGTGCTTGTTTTCTTTTTTTTTATCGTTGACCTTTCGGCGCATCGTCGCGAGAATTTGGCGGCGCGCCCTTTTTTGAGCGCTCGTTTTGTGACAAATGCCAAATTCATGATGATTATTCATGATGTACCTACAAGGATTAGAGGCCAAATTAGAGGGAAGTGGACTGGGCTTCCACCTTTCTTTCGTCAAACAAAGAAAACTCATTGAACAGGCACTACCAGCATTGATGTACGCAGATGATATAGTACTAATGGCCGACAACAAGGAAGGTTTGCAGAGATTGGTGAACATCTGCGGTAATGAGGGAGATAGGTTAGATTTCAGATTCAGTAAGTAAAAATCAGCAGTCATGATTTTTAATGACAATGAAGGTAGTGAGCTTAAAATACAGGGGGTCACGCTAGAGATAACAGATAAATATGGCGTATGGATAAGCAATGGGGCTGAGTACCTACGGGAACACGAAATATACGTGACGACTAGTGGTAACAGGAATGCAGCGGTAATTAAAAAGAGGGCACTGTGGAATTACAATAGGTATGATGTTGTGAGAGGAATATGGAAAGGGGTCATGGTTCCTGGTCTGACGTTCGGCAATGCGGTCTTGCGCATGAGATCAGAAGTTCAAGCAAGATTAGAAATTAAGCAACGTGGAATAGGTAGACTTGCATTAGGAGCTCACGGGAATACACCAAATCAGGGAGTACAAGGTGATATGGGATGGACATCATTTGAGGGCAGGGAAGCTAGTAGCAAGATAGTATTTGAGAAGCGATTGAGAGAAATGGGAAAGGAGCGTTAGGCTATGAAGGTATTCAGCTACTTGTACATGAAGAATGTCGATACAAAATGGACAAAGCGAACCGGAAAACTGACTGCTAAATACCTAGAAAACAGCAGGGGGCCAAACCAAAAAGAATTATCGGTTAAGAAGAAGGTGAAGGAAGCTGAGACCGATATGTGGAGAATTGGCACGATTAAGAAGTCCGCACTAGAGATCTATCAAACTTTTAAGCAGGAAATTACCAAGGGAAGGATCTATGATAATACTCGGGGTAGTTCTCTACTATTTGAGGCCAGGACGGGAGCATTGCGAACCAAGACATATCGGGCCAAATACGAAGGGGTAGACACGGTATGCAGTGCATGTGTAGAGGAGGAAGAAACTGCCGAACACTTGATAATGTTCTGTAAAGGACTTCACCCTATAGTTCAGGATGATGGCGCAGAGTTTTTCAAAGCACTGGGGTTTAGAGACAGGGAGGGCGAAATAGACTTCAAGTGGGTAGAAATAACTATAAGGAGGTTATCTGATTGGTGGCTAAAGTCAAGGCACGAGTTAGAATTAAACCCTTCACGGCAAAGTACGAATCCTCAACGTCAATATTTAAAGGAAAAAAAATAAATCTAGTTTTTGGTTCATTAAGTATTACGGCTTTATGGCGCTAGCCACCGCCCGATCTAAAGGGTACAGCCATATACATCCATCCATCCATCCGTGGGCTCTTTTCGCAGTGAAAGCAGCGTCAAACTACAACACTGTAGTCAAACCAGCGGCCATCTGCTACGTGGCCGACTTTTCAGTCGCTATTATCCCAGACAACACAAACACAACCTCAGGACGTCCTCAGTATGCTTTTGTGAGGACAATATGACGCCCTCAGAATGTCCTCTTATGGGGCTAGAATGGCACTAATCCCGTCCCCTTGTCCATACACATAACAACCTCAGCACATCCTCAATACAACACTGCAGTACTTTTTCAGTATCTTGTCAGAACGACGATTGCGTGGCCGGTTCGGTGCTGTGGGCAGTGACACTACTTAGGACTTAGTTCTTTTCATAATATTTTCATACATAAAAAAAATGCCTGCGAGGTCTCATGTATATATACTGTATCAATCAACAGATAGGTGACAAAACAAACAAAGCTTGTTGACTGAAATTTATTTAACAGTAATTAATCACAACTGACAGCTTTGTCAGGCATTCGAGTCCGCGTATAGTCTGAAAAAAAAGCAGTATGAAGGCAGCCAACACAGGTCAGTCAACTACGTTTGTAATCTTCCTCGAAAGTTTGACTCAGTGTCTTCATCACAGCATGTATCGCGCCCAATGCACTCATTAGTGTTTGAGGCTCCGCTCTGACAGCTTATCAGTACACTCGACACCAGCGTTGACTTGACTTGCCCGAGGTGAGGCCATGTGTCAGATGCAGAAGTAGATCCTTCCACGTTCGGACCATGCTGCTTCGAAGCACAATTGATATCTGGTGTTCCAGGCTGCTTCAAACCACACCTCGCCACGGTCGGCTGGTGACAATGCATCCATGATCAGTCTGAACGTTGTGCAGCCCAGTGCACCCATCAACACGGCAATTTACCAGGCGTCATCACCTACGACTCATGCATATCTCACTTTTAACCATGCACACAAACAACAAAGGCCACGAACCTCCACTAGTACACTTCACCTTCCCTGACAGGGCCATCGCCGCTGCCATTTTGACAGTCAGTTGGCTTAGAATGGCTTGGCTACTTGACTATCTAAACTGGTGTAGCATAGTCAATGGTTGCCAGCTGCTAGTTTGTTATTACGCACTACAGTGGCGTATAATGACTAATTTAAGGCGGTGGCATTTGGGAACACACTGTTTCAAATGGAAATTTCGCAATACCAAGTTCGATACCTAAGCCAATTATTTACGCGTGTCTCATTAAGCGAAACGCGTAATTTGAAATTTTTCTGCCAAAAAAGAAACAAACAAGGCGAAAATATACAATACCTTTATGACGGTATGAAACAAACGTGTGAAGAAAGTTTTCACATATGAAATGTATCTATTTGGTGCGCAAAGGTCTTCAGGAGGTATATCTAAGTGCTCAGTGCAATGTTCTGTCATCCCTAAAAGGTCTTTGACAGGACCTTTTCCAGACCAATTGTTGTCCTCAGAAAGCACTCGAAAAAACGTTTGAACCGGCGCTAGTGCGTTGCTTTTGTCCTCTTCAAAACGTCCTTAAAATTACTTTTTCAGGATAAACTGTTGTCCTCAGAAAGCACTCGAAAAGACGTTTCTGGGTCAAACCAGCTTGTGTCGTCCTCAGTAAGTACTAAGGTCAATGAGAACTGTGCGAGGACGATTGTACCATATGAGGACGACCTCAGGACACCGAGTGTTGTCTGGGTAGCCACCATTGCGGTAATATGGGCAACATTTATTATTGTGTCACTTCAACACTATATGGTAGCGACTCACAACACAGATGACGCGTTTGGTAGCTCTGGAACGGGAATCTTGTATGTTGTCTTTCAGCTGTTTTGTCACAGCAATCATCCGCACTTACGGGCAATTTTTGATAAACGCATTCTGCGCGCATACGTAGTGAGTGAAGGTACCTTATTGAGTTGCCAATGCATCAATGAATGTATATGTGCTGTAGAAGAGAATAAGCTGCAGATATCAAAGATAACCAGAAGAGCATACGGTGGGGTACGAAGCGGGTTCGGTGGCCGTCCGGGCTATTCTGACCACGTACGAAACGGTCTCGCCTGCACGAGCCCCACCCCCTCCAACTTTTTCTTTATTTTTGTTGGTACGAATAACGAGCTTTTTTTCTTGTTCCTCTTTTTCCAGCAATCAGGCGCTTCGTCGTATGATCACGCTGGTTCGCCTTATAGCGCTCTTCGCATATATATATATATATATATATATATATATATATATATATATATATATATATATATATATATATATATATATATACGTGTGTGTGTGTGTGTGTGCGTGTGAACGCAGTAAATGGCTCTCTCATGCTTGCACGTTTCCACACTTCATATCATTTCTTTACTTCGCGCAATCGACTTGCTTTACATCACTGCGTTTCGCAATCAGCTGTTTCAAGTATTTGCTAGGGTAGCGGAATGTCTCCGGCGGTATGGTATTACCAAAATTATTACCGAAAGATTTTAAATGAAAACGGTGCGTTCAGCATTTCTAGATGCTTGTTCTGTTCAGGTGTTAACGGTGCTAACGGTGTTCAGGTGTTAACGGTGCATTACTTACGCGACGCCTTAGATCATTTACGATTCAATTACGGGATCACCAGACACAAAGCAACCAATTACTGTAAAGAAGTCCGAAACAAGGCGGCCAGCTACCGCGATTTTTTAGGTCGATGGACCTCAACAAAATTCGCTTGGTACTTTCCTTTGCACGCTTCCATAATTTACGTAAAAAAATTTGAGGAGCCTTGAGCTTCGCCTCAAGTGTAGAACGCGATAGCGTAATCAAGCCCCGTTCGGTGCATTGCCTTCGATGGACTCGCCTCGCTTCCCCGCGTACATCTCAACCATGATGCGAGGAAAGCAACGTCGGTGTCAGTGTGACATTGGCCGTTCACGACTATCCTTAAATGCCTACTCCAAGTAAAGTTGCGATTGGCACACTACGCCGCAATTCTCCCTTTTGTGAATCATCGATGCTCCCAATGTGTTCCCTTACTACACGCGAATCTACGCAGCAGCTCACTTTGATGATGCTTTTGCAGCTGACAATGATTTTTAACTCTGCATGAGCGCCTTGTAATAGGTAAGCCTTTAAACAACTAAGTTGTTTCGCAATCCACAAGTCTCGACGCGTGGTGGGATTCTACGCTTCTGTCACGCAACACTACTTGCAGATACTTTTCGCGTTGGTGGACGTTCCTATAGGGTGTTTTTTTATTATTTTTTGAAAACATGTCTAAGCTATGGCGTAGAATTCCTCCTTGTCACATAGAAGACATGTGTTTCATTCTAAATAGAACCAGCGTTTATCTATTATTAGTTTATTTGCACCTACCTCGAATTTCGTTCATAGAAAACGTTGATAAATCGCTCACACCCAACGACTTTGCGGCGTTAAAATTTTGCCTACCCCTGATGGGGTAGGCCAACTGCGCACGCATACGCCAGTGTGTGCAGTTCGGCAAGGAGATTAAAGTATCAACTTGCTCACGCCGTTCCAAAACAATTAACAAACAATATTTCTGAGACCCATTTAAAAAAATGCGGAAAATATTTTTCGAAACAGAAATTACAAACAATGATTTTTGGTAACAACGTTTGTTATCAAATACAATACACATAAGGCATTTTCGAGTTTTTTTCGGAAAAGTGTATCACCAAAAGAATTTTGTTTTCAAAAACTAGAGGTCATGTTGAATATATTGACAAAGTTTTTGTAACACTCGTCATATTTGGCAGCCATTTGCTTCAATTAACTGCTCCATGTTAGCAGCAACATTGCGCGGAACGTTATTTAGCAAAATGGCGGCTCCTGCTAATGGCCGTACGTGGGCCGCAGGCGGTGAACGCAGTGGAAAGTCGGACGAGGACCTCTTAGTGTTCGGTTACTCGTGCAAACTGTTCAGGGACGACGAAAAGGCGATGCATATTGACCGCGGCAAGCATTTGATCCCGTGGATGGGCGACAACAGCCTAATGATTGACAGGTCCGTCTCCGAGCAAACAATGTCTGCCCTCACTTTCTGGATTTTCAATCGTGCAGGTTTTTACTGATGTTTTGACTTATCAGCATGCCTTTTTTATCGCTTTTCTCTTTCACTCGCTGCTAACGAATCTGCCCTAGTTGTTCTAGCGTCCCGGCGGCGGCGCAGGATGTGGGAGCCAGCTACGGAGCCGGGAGCGAGCACTCCGGCGCTTCGAATCAGTTTGTGTACTAGACGAGGGCTGTGCCCTACTGGGCGCGCGCTTGGGCTGTGATTGTGTGGCTCGTGTGTGTTTGGTGCCGCCCAGGCTTTGTCTGGGCTCGAGAGAGAAAGGTATACACGACGTGCTGCCTTGTTGTGATTGTTTCTCTAACTGGGTGTTTGCGTTCGTTCATCCGAAACCTAGTACCAGCGGTATGATGCGCAGTAAACTGTCGTGGGTTTTCCCGTTCTGTTCACCACGTCTATTCTTCTCATTTCAACGCATATTTGACGTACTTGGAAAATTTAAGGTTAGTTGATGGCATTCGATAAGAACTGATGCAATAAGCTGTAGTGTAGCAGCGAAGCGTTGAGATATGGAATGTCGCATCTGTGTGGAGCCGACAGTGGTAAAGTGCATTTTGTTCTCGTAATGTTACATAATATCTGGTTCTGCAAATCTAAATCAAACCACTAGCGATGCGCTCAAGTTCTAAGCTTGGGCATGTTGTACTTTTTGTGGCGTCGCAAGGCAGTGCTCATCAGAAGGATTTTGGTCTAGAGTTGCGTAGGTTGTGATGCGTTTACATAGCTCATTTGTAGAGAATGTGCTCCCTGTCTCACTTCACTTAGCCTTCAAACCTCTCAGTGCTGCATGTGCGTTGGTCGTTGATAAAGGTCCATGGCCAGTTTATTTTATTTGGTAAGGGCGACCTTGCACCTAATGAAGCTTTTGGGATCAACGGCAGCAACTTCGAAGTAACGGGTCAGAATTCGCAATGCTCAAATGGGCAGTGAAGCCAGACCGAAGCGCCAAAAAAGCCAGCACAGTCGACCCACGATGTAGCGTCAAAGTAACAGAAATCAGTATGGGGGCCTTTGTTGGTAAGTCTGCCAGATGCTGTTACCTATTATGCAGAGAGCAGTACGTGTTTTTGCCTAATGTCTTTCTTAGTCAAAACGAATTGCGAAGTATGTAAACTAATCCGCGTGCTTTGTGTGTGCTGGTCAGGTATGATGCGAGAGGCTACTTGCACAGCATCGAAGAATACGAGCCGAAGCCTGGAGCGGCGCATCGATACGCCGCCTCACTTTCGGAAGAAGAGAGAGCCTTGGAAGAGTTGTGCGAAGAGGAGCGGTTCCTGGCGCTCTTCAGGGACCTCCACGAGGAGTCCATTTACCAAGGTGCAGCTGCATTTCGTTTGTATGGCATGTCTCCATGGCCATCGTTGCTTAGCACAATCACTTACATCATCAACTCACAACCCCTCCACACTGATTGGACAAGCATGAGATCAACCACAATGTAAATAATTTTAACCTCTGGTTGAAGGGACAAATTTTAAGACACTTGTTTTCTTTAGCACAGCAAAAGCCTTATCGGCCAGAGTGTGTACTGTCGTAATAGTAATGCAGAAAACTGAATATTTATTCTAGATGTACTGACATGCGGCAGCTGTGTAATCATATATGCACAACACATACTGCAAACATTCAAATTGAGCATAAGAGTCCTTCATGTTGTAATGAGACAGTATGCCATGCATTCATGCACTCCTTGGGCAAGCGTCACGGCTTGGCGTGTCCCACTGTTCACCGCGAAGAATGTGCCCTTTCTTGACATCTAGCTCATTTCGCTTTGTAAGCATGACAGAGTAGAGCTGGAATAGATAATAATAAACAAACTTTAATTTTGAGCTCTAGTTATTGTGCGCATGTAAGGATCTGAGTATATACAGCCATGTGCACAACTCCGCAATCTAGTTTCAAAGTTCGTGTGCTAGGTTGCGCTGTGTACCATTCTTTTGTGGCTTGTAAATGCAGTTTCAGACCGTTAATCCTATAGGGATTGCCGAAAGGATAACTGTGTCTGTCACTTTGATTGAAGGTTTTACCAGTTCTGCCAGCATGTGCTCAAACGTTTCGGCCAGTAGTCGCCTATTCCTTTAACAGAAGTATTTGTTCGTGTAGGTGTTCTTCAGCCTTTGCATGCCTGAACACGGCGAGTAGAAGTGGACACAGGCATAAGGCAGCATATCTAAATTAGATGTTGTTCTTAGAGAATGGACTGATTCTGTGAGGACTTTCATTTACGCTACCACCAGTAGTAGCAGTAGGCTTGCTTGAAGAGCTATATCAGATGTCACCTAACTAAGTTTAAGTGATACTGTACTGGGTGACAACTTCTCTAGGCAGCAGTGCGGAAGCTACAGAACGGAAGCGCATGCCTGCTGCTGCGCCAAGGAATGGCACTAAAGTTTACTGATAATATTCTCACTTGCCTTGCTGAAACAAATGCTGCTTTATGACGTGTTGTGCTACAATTTGTACAGCAGCTTGCAGCTAGTTTCAATTTTTCCACCTTGCAACTTTAACACGTTTCAAAAATTATAGACAAAAAATGGGAACGGGAGAAACATTTTCACAGTTCTGTGTGCATTTTAGTGTTATAGTATGAGTATATTTTTCTTGGAGAAGTAAACAGCGTGCTAGTGGCCACACACCGACCCACTGCGTCATGGATGCCATGTTTACTTAGGAAAACTGGTGAGCTGAAGAGGTGGTGGTGTGTAAGAAATCGAAAGAAAAGGAAGGCACTCATGCAAAATGAAGAATAACTGCATTTTACGCAGGACTTTGCGCAACTATTGGAGTTCTATAATAAATAAGGAAGCATTCATTTCAGCATGGAAAACTCGTGTGCTATATTTTGGTGCAGTAGCAGCCATGCACCTCTATTCTGTTGCTTCCACAGCGCTGCAAACAAAAAAAAAAAAGCTGTCTCCGAGCATTGTACACTGGTTGGCATTGTTCTTTTATAATTACCTAGCCTTTGTGGCTCCTAAATACTCAAAATAAACCTTCCTGTAAATGGCTGAGGGCCATAAAAAGCAGCGTTAGTTGTTCCTATGAATGCATTAGCGAATGCCAGCTGTTCTTTAACATCTGCCTATTATTGCGAGCTCACCTTCTGGTTAGGACTGCACTTCAGTGGAAGGTAGAGGAAGGTATTGTCGCAGAGTGAGTTAATATTGCTGCTACTGCTTAGGGTGTACTTTATCATATTGAATAAAGAAGATGCATTGTTGTAGTTATAATACCAATAATTTTTATGTTGTAATAGAGAATGGTTACATCTGTTTGTTAACATCTCTGTGTAAGTGTTTGCAGCATTCAGATAAGCATTTTCCATTCCACTGCCTTCATCTATAAGAAATAAAATCTCGCTAAATTGAGCACCAAAGCCATCTGTCATAAAAACTGTGATTATTGGTTATTTTTTGTGTTCGTATCTTTGTAACAATTCCTTTCATTTTTTGTACGACATTTGCCCATACAGAGCCGCGTTTCAACGCATTTGAACGACTCGCCCGTATTTTACTCAATGTTTATTCATGCTCATTTAATGAATGTTAATGTCAACTTCTCCTGTATTCAAAGATGTTTGGTGATGGTGCAAACACACTATTCTTCATGGGAATTCATACAAACAAGTTCCTGAAGTAGGTAAAGCTGCTTGACTAAAGCAAAGGCAACGGGGCGAAGCCTGATGCAAATAACAAATACCAAATGATGGTGATGGCGATAGGGTTGTCGCACATTTGAATAGGGTGGGCAGGTATGAAAATATGCGGGCATTCTGATGTTGATGATAGTGGAGGATACGGAGCTGGGCATTGTTTTTACAGCTGCGCGTTAGTTTTTTAAATTTCTATTCGTTATTTTGAAGTGTTGTAGAGATATAAGAGGAGTAAAGTTTGATATGTTATTCTGAAATTCGTGTTACTGAAATATTGCTACATTAAGCCAATAGTCATTTGCAAAAAGACATTAATTTCATAAAATCCTTCATCTGAGATTTGGTATAACGAGGTTTGACTGTATAAACTATTTTTGTAATCAAGCTAAATTTTAAAGAAGTGCCCATATAGCTGCAAATGACAATCAACATCACGTTGGTTCTATCGTGTGCATTCGTATGATTATAAAATTGAGGGATCAAGTTTTGTGGAACATGTGATGTATGCTGGGCCTTCAATTTGGAATAGCTGCTCATAATATATGAAAATGGTAACATTAAAAAGGGCCACCTTGATGCGATGTTATGCTATAGTTGTGCCATTTTATGTGTATTTGACAAAACAATTTAGCATTTGTAACTGGTGATGTGCTGTCGTTTGCAGAGGAAGAGCTCAAGCGTCTTAACGTGGCCTTGAATGCGGACGGCACCTACAAGGAAACCGCCTTCTCTTACGACTCTGAAAACTCCGGCCTGGAATCTCAAGACGCTCGTGAGTATAGTTAGCAAACTTTTTAGCTTGAGAACTAACTTTGTCTGTTTGTAGCAAGTTTTTTGTGTTTCCTTTAGTGGAAACTAATGTAGTCATGTGTTAATATATTACGGCGATAAGCCTCTCTTGTGTAGAATATGTGGTGATTCATTCAATTTTCTGCTAGTTTTATCTTATGTCTGTGTACTAGATGCCAATTTTAGCACTGAAATAAATTATCTGTTATCTTCTTGCTCGATTACATGTCTTGCACTACTCTTGTTCTTTTTCATAATTGCAGTTGAACTCTGTTTATAACAGTTGAATTCCACAATAACGAACACTGCTACAATGAAGTTTTTGCCATTATTTTTTTTTCTATTTGCACTGAGCTGTTCACAAAAAAACAAAATAAAAAAGTGTTTTGTCACAACCAATAACTTTCCTAGGTACTTACACTTGAACGGAGTTTGCCTAACTGCTACCACATAAAAAAGACACGCTTGCCTAGGATTATCATAAAATTCTGATTGCAAATTGATGATTTTTCATTGATTCATGACTTACAGAGCAGTGCAGCCACACTGCAGTTAAGCCACCTTTATAGAGAGGTTGCATGCGAATTGCCTGACCACACTTATTCGTTGCAGCGCGTCAGAGCGTGGAATCGCATCAATAAGCCACCAAAAAGCCACTCACTGCAACGAGTGCGTGTGATCAGGCCTCAATATAGGTGCTTTCACGGCCTAGCACGGCTCCAGTGCAGGGAAACCACCTTCTTAGTGTTTTGCATGCAGAATATTATGCACCTACTTATCCATTCCGAATTATTCGAAATTTTCAATAATTTAGTTTCGATTCAAAAGGAATTTGAATACTGCATTGTTTGTTTCAATATTTGCACAAGCCTAATTATTGAAATGAACTTTCTTGAAAACGAGCAGAAAAACTTGCTTCGGCTCCATCATTAGAACTCAGCACGAGACTTTCCTTTCATATAAGAGATCTGACGCAATTTTTATGTTAGCTTGGTACATTTGTCAATAAGCATGTGTGTATATGTGGCTTATTTTGATTGCAGAGGATGAGGCTGAAGTACCATTTAAAGCACCCAAGGGACTTCACATTCCAGTATCAGTACCTACAGTGAGTAGCCATTTTCTTTCTTTTTTTCTTTTTTTTTTTTTGCATTAGCGCAACTAGCATAGGCTCACTTGGATTTTGCTAATTGGGCAAGCAGTGCTACAGAACCACCTAAGCTAACATAATTCGCGACGGCCACCGACTCTAGGTGGCACGCCATGCAATTTAAGGTGGAACTTGGAGGAGGGGGGGTCAACCAGTTTGCTGGCATAGAAGCACATACGATGTGTGGAAGTATGACCCTTGCCACATTAACCAGATGAAGTGATAAGCAGCACTGAAATGGGTATGAGGCCAAAATACGTTCCCAAATCATGTAAAGTGCTAAGTGTTTGCCGCCTAAATATTCGCCAGCTGTGAAAGGTTATGTTACAGCTCCACTACCATGCATCAATGATGTTTGTGAAATCCTGCGCGTGCTACAAAAAATGACATAAACTAGAATTGAAGTAGAAAGTGAATGGCATTCCAAGGTACATTCAAACCTCATTGTAACGAAGTTGCATCTTATATGGAAATAAGCTCGTTATGTCCAAAAGTTTGTTATAAAGGTATATTTTTAACACTATGTCTATTGCAAGCCTGTCCTTCATTTACTGTGTTATAACCGATCTTTCCTTATATCCAGAATTATTATATTGAGGTTTGACTGTAGTATTTACCGACCCTGCCTAAGAGGTTTGTTGCAGTAGTAGACCACCGCGAGTAGCACCATCGCTGCCGCATGGCATTGCATGTTTAAAGGGGCCCTGTTCTTTTTTCTTTTTTTTTTTTTCATGTAGCCATGAAATAGATTCACTAAAAAAGATAATTGATTCACTGCCACAAAAATTTTTAGAACCCGTCTAGTACGAGCAGGGTTGCAGAATTTTATCGCACGCTACAATCGCATTCTCTCCTCTTTTCTGTTTCTCTCTGATGCTGTTTGCGGCTCTCGTTTGTCTGTTTTCCCTTCGATGTGTTTCTTCGTGTCTCCCGTTGCAATGCTCCATTTCTGTCTTTTTTTTTGTTTCCACCGAAGGAGGATAAGACGTGCACAGAATGCTGTGCGAAATTACATGTCCGGTATTTGAAGATGCTGCGTTCTTGGTCTGACGACCCTGTCTGAACACTGCCTCGGCGCGTTAAGACTAGCAGGTGCGGCTAAGCAAGCAGAATATCTTGCTAATATCGACAAAACGTATTTGATGCTTTATTTTGAGAGTGAGATGAAACAAATCGACGGCTTTATTTTACCATTTTTTACTGCTGTCAGCGCAGTGGGCGCGTAGCAAAAGCAAGTCCGGATCGAAGTGGGTGGTCACTTCTGCATGGGTGCTGCCATGTCGATTTGTGAACACAGATAGCGGTGGTAACCGACACAGATAATCAAGTGCATACGAAATAAATGGGAAAAAAATAAACATATCATGCATCAATATGGTGTAAAACACATCAAAGAAACGCCAGCTCTAGCCAACCATGTCAATTTTAAGGCACTTGTATGTGGGACTACATTTCCCTGCGCAAGCGTGTGGCTTTCTTACACCCCGTAGCTTTGGTAGCGCTGAACCAAAGTGGTGAAACAGAGTATAGGTGCAAGTCAAGAACACCGATCGTCTTCGAGAATACAGACGGCGCGCAGGTAACACCGACAAGAGGCGAGCCAAAGAAGCTGAGTGCAAGCGTCTTCAACGCGTTTCGCCACCCATGTCCTTGCATTTCAAACAAATGTTTACTCGAGTAAACGTTTCACCGAGTTTCGCTTCAAACCGTTCTTCCAGCACCTGCGTCCACACCCGGGTCAACGCCGTGTGCACCGCTGCTGCTTCGCATCATATCATGGTTCTCTTTTGGGAGATGGTCCACAGTTTTTTTTAATTGAAACAAGGCCTGTATAAATGCCTTTTTTTTTTCATTCTATGGAAGTGTGAAATAACTTTGAAAAGTAGCAGCATGTGAGTTTCGGTAGAAAACAAGTTATAACCTGTAAATTATGTTAGGCTTCAAAATTTTTAATACTTGAAGCATATAAGCCATTATAAAAAGCTGTTGCAAACTCAGAAATTTATGAATCGCTGTGAGGGTATTATGTTCAATTAACTTGGAAGTGGGGCTTCGAGGCAGTGCGAATTTCTCTCGGGGATGTGTTTTTCTGGCGTAGCATCTTTTTTCTGCAGTCAAACCACTTACAGGTTTTACAAGCGAACTGATGTACATCTTTTTGTTCATTTCAAATACCGCAAAATTTTCAGTGATATGAATTTGAATAGAAGTGAATTCAAACGATGTATCATTCATGCAAATATTCAAAGCATTTGAATATTCGCACACCTAATTACAAGCAGTCTACAGTGTATTTTGTCTTATGAAGCAGCTTTAAAAACGAGTCATTACACATGGGAAGCATAGGAGCAGCAACCCTTTTTTAGCTGTGTCATCTTTTCCTTGACAGTTCTAAAGATTCATGTAGTGATTTGCGGTGAGACCTTGCAATCACCGGGCTGCTTGATTTGTTTTCCTCGCAGCCCCCAACTATGAAGTTGCACGCCATCATTGAGAAGACGGCCCTGTTTGTGTCTCAGCACGGAGCCCAGATGGAGATCCTGGTGAAGACCAAGCAGGCCGGCAATCCCCAGTTCGCCTTTCTCTCGTTCGACCACCCACTCAACGTCTACTACCGTTTCCTTGTAGAGCAGATCAAGTGTGGAACCTATGTGCCCGTTGAAGAGCCTACTGGTAAGGCTTATGTTGGCATTGATGCCAACTTTTTTGTCACATTATAGAACTCCCGCGTCTCTGGAAGCACATGTGACGTTATGTGCACTTGCACCAAGATAGTTGAGACGACCCTTCAGGTTTTCCTGCGCTTGAGCACTTCTAGGCAAAGAAGTAAATTGAAAGAATGTGCATGCGTATGTCTTTATTTGACTGTACTGCAGCGGCCTTGTTGACTTGAAACTGTAAATTCGAGATAAGCAGGGTTTCTGCTTTTCTTTATGTGTAGCATTCATGACAAGGTTATAGATATTATGACAGTCACAAATGCATTACGCAAATCTTTAAGATCTTGTTCGTTTTGTATGTGCGGTCATTCTCAAATGCCACCCCGAGTTGGCTGCGAGCTTGAGGTGCCTTCAGGTCTGACAGTGGTAACCATTCAACAGATACTCGACTAGCTAAAGCTGAGTATCTGTTGGCCATTAGGTGGCCATAACATGAAGTTAAAGAACATGGCCATCTAGATTGGCTATAGTTATCACGCCTTGATTTTTGCACTAGCACGATCTCCAGCCATAGCCAGTGCAGCCATGCAGCCTTGCAGCTGTTGCAACTTAGCAAAATTTTGTAAACATCGCGGACAGGTGGTCATGGCACTCGATGTCACGCTCGATAAGCCAGCATAGTCCCAAAAAATCGAATAGAGCACTGGTGTCCAAGTTTTCGGTCGTGAGTTTATGTTACTTCAATCAAAAAAGTGGCGGTGTCGCAAAGGTGTTGAAATAAATGAGTTTCCGAATAAATGAATAAAGAAACTGTAGTGCTAGTAGTAGTAGTAGTAGTAATAGGCTTTTATTCAGCCACAATTTA
Source organism: Rhipicephalus microplus (assembly GCF_043290135.1). Classification (NCBI taxonomy): domain Eukaryota; kingdom Metazoa; phylum Arthropoda; class Arachnida; order Ixodida; family Ixodidae; genus Rhipicephalus; species Rhipicephalus microplus. Next base: position 103,771,449 of record NC_134704.1, on the reverse strand, counting down.
CAGGCCAAGCGTTTCGACCGCCTGTGCAACCAGTCGACGCTGTTCTTCTTCCCCTTCGGTGCCGATCCAGTCGAGCCAGGAGCTAATGGAAAGGGATGGGGGAGGGTAATAGCTAGATTGCTGAGCAGTTGGGCAGTAAAAGAGCCAGTGTGACAGGTCGGCATATGGGGAGGGGCAATCGGGACAGCAGGGGTTAGACCTATATTTATAAAGGAAAAGGCGAGAGGGGGTTATCAGGCAATTCATTTGGATGTGCCGTAGAGTTCGAGCCTCGAGCGCAGTGAGTGATGGATGAGGGGGAGGGTAAAGACGCTTGTCTAGCCGGAGTTGGAGACATATCTCCTTGATAGTGTGACGCAAAGAGATCTGCCCATCCTTATTCGCAGAGCTCTCACTGTCTTCCAAAGGTGTGGGCCAGGGAATGAACGGTGCCCGGTGCAATATATCGCGGGCAAGCTGATGAGCAAGCTCATTTCTGTTAATACCTGAATTCCCAGGAACCCATGGGACGAAGACAGTGGAGGGTTGAAGAGCAGAGACCGCTCGCTCGACCTCCTGTTGAAGAGCAGGGGCAACGGATGGCGGTGTGAGAGTCGGAGTAAATCGTGTACTCGGGGAGAGAAGGGAGAGAGGAAAATGACTGCATAGCGTGGACCATAGAAAGAACCTCGAGCGAAAGTACATTTGGCGGGTGTAAGTATGGCCCGCTGGTGTGCGTGTCAGGTGCCGAAAGGTGTGGATGGTAGATAACGTAGCCACACGAGCCCCGAGGAGCCATGTATGAGGCATCCGTGTAGGCAACTCCCTGTGTAGAGAGAGGAGGAGAATGATGCTGTGCTGCCGCATGACGCTGGCCGGCGTGAAGAACGCGAGGCATATTGGATGGGAGGGGAAAAATGCGAAGCTTAGAAGCAGGGGTGCTAGTGGCAGGTGGCAGAAGGCAAGGTGGGAACGGAAACGAAAATGTGAGGGATACTCGCTTGGGCTAATAGCCATTGGCCTTGATGAGTGAGAGAAAGACGGGCAATCTGAGAGTCTTGGTGTAGATAAATAAGAGAACGTAACGAATAGAAGAGGCCTGTTGCAAAGAGCTTAGTGGTAGAGGTCGTGACAGGGAGGTTTAGAGCTGCCTTGTAGAGGCCTGGTAGAGCTCTTTCGAGTGTGTTGAATTGCGTTTGGGTGAACTGAACGTAGGGCACAAATTACAAGAACTTGTTAAGGTCGAGCACATGTGCAACCTGGCACGCATGAGCCTCGTGGAGCCCCGACTGCCGAGTAACAACGCGTCGCAGGAGGCGAGTCACCGAGTGGCAAGTTCTCACAGCGTGATGCAGGGCCTGCGCGTTCTTTGTCGCGTGCAAAGGGAAGCCAAGAACTTTGCATTGCGGAATAGTGGGGATGAGAGAGCTAGAAAGATGTAGGGAGATGAGGGTGTTGTGGGAGCGCTGGTACGCAGCCGGTTTAACAAAAGTAGCTCACATTTTTTCGGTGCAGGAGACAGGCCAGCAGTAGCGAGAAAGGAAGCGATAAGGTCCTGGCCACGTTGCAAAGTATCCTGCACGTGGCCGGGACATACAGACGTACATCAGAGAGCGATATCGTCTGCATAAAAATTATGGTGGAGGTCAGGTATTTGGGACAGTTGGGAGGCAAGGGGGATCATAGCCATAATAAATAGAGTAGTAGATAGTACGGTACCTTGAGGAGTGGCGCGGGTGAGGGAGTGTGGGTTAGACAAATGAGTATCGACTCTAAAGCGAGCAACTCGATTGGAAAAAAAGAACCGGATGTAAAAATACATGCGGGAGCCCCATGACAGGGAGGAGAGTTGAGCGAGTATGTGGTCATGACTCACGCTATCGAATGCCTTCCGCACATCGACGGTTACAAGAGCATGGATGTGACTACGAGGAGGTGAAAGAAAAGTGTGCTGAAAAACAAGGAACATGTCCTGCGCACATACGCGGCGTTGGAAGCGAATAAGAGAAGGAGGGAAAAACTCTTTCGCCTCAATAAAATCAGACTGTCGAGTCAAGGCCATTCACTCAAGAGCCTTGTCAACGCTCGACGTCAAAGAGATAGGGCGAAGGTTAGAGAGAGATGGAGGCTTGCCCGGCTTCGGAATCATGCAAATTAGAGAGGATGTTCGAGAGCTTTGAAGGCAGCCGCTGTTTCATGCTTCGTTGAATGTGTGTAAGAGAAATTCCTTCGCGTTGTCGGGAAGATTACGTAGTGTAGTATACGTTATCTCATTCTCACCGGGAGCTGAGCGGGTAGATTGAGTGGCTAAGGCAGCTTCCAACTCCCTGAGCATGAATGGGCGGTCCAGGTATAGGTTAGCTTTGCCACAGTAATCTGGGTAGAAAGGTGTGAGGGGGGGTGGGAGATACATATATTTAAATTGTCAAAAGCATCACATGAAGTCCCTTGAGTGAGAGCTTTAGCTAGGGTGGGAGCAACGGCAGGCTTGGTACCTAAGAGAGACCTAAACAGAGACCATTTAGAGCGCGAGTGCAGTGCGGAGTCAAGGTTGTCACACAGCGTGTTCCAATGAGAGTGCTCGAGGGAAGTGCCGTAAGCGATGATTTCAGCCCGCAGAGCATCAATGCGGGAGGAAAGTTGGACGTTATGTGGCTGGGAGCGGAGGAAGCGTTTCAAACATTGATGACGTCGCCATAAATGGAGGAAGTGAGGATCAGGGTCAGGAACAGGGAGTCGAAAACGAGCGCGGCGACTACAGGATGTCATTGCAGCGGAGATTTGCAACGTCCAGTCGTCGTAACTTTCAAAAGAGTCAGACAAAAGATTATTACGGAACGATTCCCAGTCAGTGTGAGTGACTCGTTGTTTCCGCCTGTTTTGGATAAGAGGGATGGTGATGTGTATGAGAAAGTGATCACTGAAAAGGTTTTCAGCTGACACCTGCAAGTGAAAAGGGAAGGAACTTTGAGAAAAAGTGAGATCAGGTGTAGTGGAGCGCTGTGAAACAGTGCCCGCTCGAGTAGAGGTGTCAGGGGTATTAAGAAGGGTGAGGTGGCGTTCCTGGGCGAGGCACTGTAGAAGGCGACCTGGTTTGAGTGTTTGGAGCTAACCCCAGAGCCTATGGGGAGCATTAAAGTCACCCCCAAGGAGGATGTGGGTGGTCGATGGAAGGAAGTGCAGTAATTGGCCAAGAGCACTAAACATAGAGGATGTGACAGGGGGGTTGTAAAAGGACATCAGAGCGAGAGAAATACGGGTAGATAGTTAGTAATAGACCACACCAACTAGTGGTTCAACGAGAACGTCATCGCGTACATAAATGGGCGCAAGTAGCGTTCCTGTCGTAGCGTGATATGCACGATAGCCGGGGACGGTAAGGGCCGTCCGAGTCTCCTGTATAAGGAGAAAAGGGGGTAATGTGGGCGGGTAAGAAGATATTGGTGGATAGGGTCCTATTATGACGAAAGTTGCGGCAGTTCCACAGCAAAATCTCGAGGTCCTTTTAACGCGCCATTAGGTCTTTGAAGTTGAGCAAGCGCGTGCACATTCCTTCTTTTTTGCCAGGGGAAGCAACTCTTGCAGGGAGTTAAGCATATAGGTGAAGGATTCCAGTTGCTTGGATTGGGTTTCAAAGGTCGTAAGAATCCGGACAATTGAATTTTCCAGCTGGACCAAATGAGTATGATGCGCAGTGTTGGTGGTTTCGACCATGTCGGCCAATTTGGTTACATGGGAGCTGGAGGTCGGGGCAGTGAGTGTGGCGAGTTGCTTATTTAGCTCGATGAGTTGAGAGTTAAGAGAGGATGCGGTAGTTGGGAGTGTCTGCGTCAGTGCGAGTATTTTCTGTTGTAGCTCATCTGAAACGTGCTGTTGCTCGCGCTGGTTGTGCTCCAACATAGCCAGTCGTAGATTGAAGGAGCGGCTCTCGTTACCCAAGGATGATGAAGGTGTGTTTGATGAAGAAGGGCACATGGGAGGTGCCCCCTTCACCTTAGTGGTATAAGAGCCCGGGGGGGGGGGGGGGGGGGGGGGATGTTGCGGGAGGTGAAAGGAACTCGTGCGCTGAAGAGGAGGACAGCGAAGGCTGAGTGGCTCGGCGCATGGCTATGCGACGGAGAAAAGTGGCTTTGGCACAATCGCGTTGCTTAGCTAGAAGGTAGGGGCAGGTGGAGTAGAGAGATGAGTGGGTGTTGACTTGGCAATGGATGCACCAGGGTTGGGCGCAAACGTGAGCATCGGGATCTGCTGGTAGAAGAGAAGTACAGCGGCGGCACTTGGCCGGAACGCTGGGTTGAGGGCATTCATGAGCATGGTGCCCTATAGCAAGGCACCGAGTGCAAGTAGGGGGCTTAGGTTTATGTGGACGGCATCGGAAAGAAACGAGTTTAAAATACACAAAGCGAGGGATGACGGTTCCAGCAAATTTTATGAGAACGGATTCAGCGGAGCCCATCATACGTGCCACAAGTTTGTCTGAAGTGAAGGATTCGAGGTCATGCAAGAGCTGAGATGATGTGAAGTGACCACCGACATTGTGTATGATGCCGAGACATGATATTGGAGGACTGGGGGCATAGGGCTTAATGGTGATCGGCTTACCATTAAGTTCCAGACTTGTAAGGGACAGTAGGAGGTGGGCAGTGAGGGGCGAGTGCGTTTTCAGAAACGCAATGCTTTGAGCTGGTTTGGTCTGAAGAGTGACCTCCGCACTGGTCTTGGGAGAGAGATTTGCGGCGGCTATGATGGTAGCAAGCAGGTTGTACAGAGAAAGTTTCGGCATGAGTGTTCCGGGTGGAAGTTGGATTTCGACTGTGATGAGCTTGGAGCGGGGGCGGGTGGTCGAGGCAGGTTTTCGATTGGCACTAACGGTGTTCCAGCTGCCTTCTGGGGATGGCGAATGGTCTTCGTTGACCTGCGACGCCATGAAGTTTATTTCCGTCGATGAGTCGTCAGCTGACGTGATGGAAGGCAAAACTTCGGAGACGGAAGGAACGTTGCTCGTTGAAACGCTCTTGTCAACAGATTCGGAATTTCCTATACACCCCGCGCGGTAGTCTAGTGGCTAAGGTACCTGGCTACTGACCCGTAGGTCGCGGGATTGAATCCCGGCTGCTGCGGCTGCGTTTCCGATGGAGGCAGAAATGCTGTAGGCCTGTGTGCTCAGATTTGGGTGCACGGTAAAGAACCCCAGGAGGTCGGAATTCCCAGAAACCTCCACTACGGCGTCTCTCATAATGATATGGTTGTTTTGGAACGTTAAACCCTACATACATATCAATCAATCAATCGGAATTTCCTATGGGTAGGCCAGGCGCAGATACGGTGGGAACAGCAGCAGGCGGGGTTCATTGCAACGGCAATGCTGCATTACGGCTCTCGGGCTTGGCGTTTGCGTGGTTATCAAGCTGGGAGTAGCAGAGACGCTGCCAGCGTTGCATGTTGCGGGACCGTGCACGCTGTTGAGGAACGCTGCCTGTTGCTGTATTGTCGGTGCGGCGCTGGTGACATTGCCAGATGTTGACAGCGGAGGCACGGCTGTGTCAGCGGTACGACCGGACGAGGCTGGGCTTACCAACAGGGCGTTAGTTGTCGTTGATGTTGAGTGCTGGGCGGGACGCTGCATTGCGGAGGTGCAGGCGCGGCGCGTCTGGGTTAGCGCGGCGCCGCGCCGCTTTGTACTTTTGAAGGGGCCTAGAGTGCCAGCCTGGGGTCGGATCGGGGCCTGGATGGTGTCGGCGGGACCCGGAAGTCTTCTAGAAGGAATATTGAGCTTGTCCAGGCACGGGCGGGGCCCGGTAACAGGCCAAGAACACATGAAAGCGGAGCACTGTATGCAGCCAGCCAAACAAAACTGCGCAACCTGGTGGTCTCACTGTAGTCCTATCAGTAGTGCTTTGTTTGATTTGGTGACGTCTTGGACTATTGTAGGAAGTGACGGCTGGTTGGCATAAGTGTTGCATATGACTTGCTTTGTCTGCCTTAGCTATTTGTAGGTCCAGTTTGTGGTCAGTGTGTCTGGGGACTTGACAGAATATCTAGAACGTGACGGACGTTCACCTGAATATGTATGTAGACTTCATTTAGAGTTCGAGGTGCACATGACCAGGTGCAACATTCTCGTGTGCAGAAGTGCAAATGGCGATGTATAAAGCGTGTGTTAGTGTCTTTTTTCGTGTAGCCCCCTAAAGAAAATTAAGAAGTGTTGTTTTCTTTCATTTCTACTTTCACTGATTCTGTTTAGGGGGCAATGAAATATATCTTTGTTCTTTATGAAGCTAAAGGGATGAAATGTGGCATGCAGATGCCATTTGTTATGCTGATATCATAAGTGAAATCGGTTTTGAGCTATCTAATATAACCTTTGAGTTACAACACTTGATAGACTCTTGTTGTCACCCCAAAATTAATTAGCTAATTAGACACAAGTTTGTCAAAATGTTTGCATAAGGATATTTACAAGAGTCCATTTTGGGCCTTAGTGCTATTGGTTTATTTTTAATACTTAAGTAGGCACACAAAATTTTTTTCTGAAATGTCCTGGACATATTGTCTTACCATCAACTTTTACAAAAAGCCAAGTACAAAAGCCTATGATGTGCACACAAATATGAACAGCTTTACGGCACTCACCAATGTCTCAGAATCCAAGTGCAGGAAATGGACTGGCTATAGCTTAATGGCATTGGGATGACTGACAGCAACTGCTTAAAAAATGAAACCTGAGAAAATAAAGCTCAAAGTAATTGGAGCTTGAAGCTGATAAAACGGAACTCGGATGAAAGCTGGCTTTATTTTTCATTAGAGAAATGCATCTTTGTGGCCATCCTGAGCTCCAATCTGTCCTCTCTATGATGGTGCCAATATGGTGGCACTTTGCCAAGAGAAAGCTGCAAATTTGCATTTTGCTATGCCTACTTTTCACATAGCTTATGACCACAGCTCACCAGTAAACTGCTTGTTTCTCAGCTTCTAATACTTATTTTGATCTAAAATCACACTATGATGTAAAACATGCTCTCAGGATTACAGAAAAAAATTAATTGAAAAACTGAACATTTTGACCAAATTTACAATTCCCATTGCCACGTCCCCCTCTTAATGGGGAAGCAATGATCGGGCAAGTTCAAAAGTCTGACTTATCAGCCCCCTGAAACATGCCACGAAAGCGCAGACAATTTAGAATTGGTCTTTTTAGTGCACCGCGAACGGCGAACGTTACCATAATTACTCGAATCTAACGCGCACCTTTTCTCTGGTTAAGTGAGTTCATAAATCGCATGCGCGTTAGAATCGAGTACGAAAATAAATGAATACGGTCATTCCATTGCCATCGGCATTTTCAAAATGGCCGCCCCCTACGTGCGTCGGCATGGCGCTGCGGCCATTTCTGCCTATGTGTTTCCCATGTGCGGCACTTCGTACGTGTACTGAGGAGTTCGTCATCTTGTAGTGCATTAGCATCGACGGCATGGAAGGGCCGACTCCAAAAACTTGAGTGCACCACGATGCCGCTTTTAAAAGAAAAGTCATCGCATGTGCAGAAACGGACGGAAATCGGGCCGCATCGCGGTCGTTTGGAGGTCCGGAAACGTGCGTGCGGGACTGGCGGAAACAAAAGCAGAAGATTGTGTAGGTGTTCTGTGAGATTGTCGACAGCAAAGCTTCACGCAAAGGCTTCAGTGGACCACAACAGGGTCGGTTTCCGCAAATTGAAGAGCTGCTCAGCGAGTATCTGCTTGAGCAGTGAGTGGCCCGTGACGACAGAACTGCTCCAAGTGCGGGCTGTGCAGTTAGCCTTAGAAAAAGGGCTAATGCGGAGCCAGTTGAAAGCGAGCAGGTTCTGGCTAACTAACTTTATAAAGAGGAAAGGCTTTTCCCTCTGAAAGCGAACGGGCATATGCGAAAAGTTTCTGGAAGAGTACGATGAAAAGCTTCACAGTTTTCAGAGGTTCGTCCTAAACTTGCGGCACAACAACGGCTACCTGCTTGGGCAAATCGGTAATGCCGATCAGACGCCTCTTTACTGCGACATGCCTGGCATCACAACCATCGAGAAGAAGGGGGCGAAGCAAGTTCGCCTGCTGACATCGATCCACGGTAAAACTACAGTGACGGCAATGCTCTGTTACATGTCAGATGGGCACAAGCTTCCGCCGTACCACATATTTAAATGGAAGGCGCTCTCGAAAGGAGTCGTTTTTTCGAGTGGTGTGATCGTGCGGGCCAACGAGAAAAATGGGTGCGCATTGCAATCGATGTCTTATTTTTCTTTTCTTTTTTTTGTCATGGAAACCGGGTGCGCGTTACAATCAAGGGCGCGGTAGAATCGAGTAAATACGGTAGTTGTGGTTCAAAGACAGAGTCTGAGCTGAGATTTAATTACACAAATAAAATGTGCTGTCCAATCTCGCTATAGCGAATACTGCTGCAACGAAATTTCTGCAGCAACGAATAATTTTCGATTCCGTGTCAGGCGGCCAATGAAAACAATCAGAAAAATGTCTCGCCACAACAAATAGTTTTTCTCGGTATATTCAAGCTCACCAGTACTCACATAAGAAAAAGGAGCTTCCGTAGGATTGTCATGAAAGTTCCTTAGCAACTCTACAATTTCTCGTTGCCACAACTGTGTGGCCGCATCACAAGATCGGTGCCATCATTAAAGATGCACGCCTTCTGCCACCACGCGCACATCCCGGTAAATTTTTCGCCATTGAAAATCTTTGAGGACAGGTACAGTCGATCCCGGATATATCCAACTCGAAGGGGATTGCGAAATAGTTCGATATATTGAGGATTCGAAATACAAATTATATGCATATTCAAGGCGTAAATTGAAGAATTTGAGGCCTCAGAAATAGTTACAAGAGCTGACATAACGATTCGCTCAAAAACAAGGTGCGAGCTGCAGGTTACCCCTCTTTATTTAGTTCGTAAACTTGTCTTGCTTCTTGCACGCCGTCAAGTTCCAGTCATCCTTAATATCATTGAAGCCCTTCAAATAAGCGAACCTAACTCCTTCAGCCACAACGTTGATTGACGCAGAACACCAGAATCGATGCAGTCAGAAACATCATCATCTGTACTGATGAAGTTCTGAGATGGTGCCCGGAAACGCTGACAAGTCGCAGAATTCACTGAGGCATCGTACGCCATTGTCAGTAGCCTTGACGCACCCGAAGTCATCACCTGGCCCAAAGGAACATTTACGACAGTGTTTTACTTGTCGTGGCTCCAAGCGCCAGTCATAATTTTTATCGCTACGTGCGGGTCAACGTTCAGTTTAACTCTCAAATGAGGATTTATCAAGAACGAGGCGAGAAGGCCACAAAGCGCAAAAGATGCAACGCCGAGTTCGCCGGAGTTCTCATTGTCAACATGTTGGCAATATCGATGTCACTGTGGCTTTGTAGCTGACAGCCGCTGCTTTTAGCGGCTTTGATGCAAAACAATAAAAAAAAGAAGCGTAGCCTCCGATTCATGTGTTCTGAACCAGAAAACTCGTAAAGAATACGTCACAAATTTGCACATCACGAGGGCCATGCTTTTCAGGCTTGCCTGCCATTGTGCGTTGACAAACAAGGAAGGAAATGAGAACCGCATGCGAACATTGCACTGAGATCACCGAGTCACTTCGCATTCTCTTTCAGTGCCATCGGCAATCGGTCTTTTGGAAGACACTATGGCCGCGCGGTAAAAAACTGCAGATCACGCATCAAACGTACCGATCTATGCGCAAGTGCCGTGCAACAAACCAGATCAGCGCGATGAAATGACACTGTTTTTTCGTCGCCTGCGTGCGAAAAAGGATCGGAACTTCCTAGAACGTCGCCTAAAATGAATCAATATTTGCAGCGTGGTGCAGCGTTCAATATAGCGGATGTCCTGCTGTGCGGGAGTTCGATATACAGGTGCACCGGTCCTATTCTTTTGCATGGGAAATTTAAGGGGATTTTTCAACTGTTCTATATAACAAATAATTTTATATATCCCAGTTTGATATATTCGGGATTGACTGTAGTCCATCAACCATTATGCTGCCGGCAGGTTTGATGAGCTTGCGGGTCGCGGCGGAATCGTTCTGCTTGAACTTCTACCCTGTTTTTTGATGCTACGCTCGAAGCGAAGCTACTGCTCATTGTCACTATACTCTGCGACAAATTTTATCGACATTCGAGCGAATGAGGTGGGGCTTCCACACATTTGTGTTGCTTTGCAATTAGTGCCGCAGCTTGCTGCTGATTTTGGTTTCGCTCGCTGGCAGCGTTAACAGGCTTAGAAAATCATATGCAAGAAAATTATGGATGGGACAAACATTTTAATTGCTTAGTGTACATTTTAGTATTGTATTACGAGGACATTTTTTTTTTTTTTTTTCGAAAACTAAACAGAGTCTGCGACCCACACTGACGTCACGAACACCATGTCTCTTTGGAAAACGGGGTAACTCAAAAGGTGGTGCTGTCTAAGAAATGGAAAGAAAAGGCAAGAATTTTTTCCAGGCGAACAATAACGGTATTTTATGCACAACTTCCTGCAGCTGTCTCAGTCTGATAATGAATAAAGCAGCATTTACAGTCGAACTCCACTACAACGAACGCCGCTTCAACGAAAAATTCATGATTCCCCCTCAGCAGTCCGTAGGATTCAATGCATAAATATTGTCGCCACAACGAACACTTTTTCTTATGTCGTCCCGTTTCAACGAAATTTCACGATGCAATTCCAGGTTCAGATACTTATTGCTATGCACTAAACCCAATCTTTAACATTTCGATGCACTTTCAGAGCCTGAAAATGCATCAACGAAGTCTAAAACACGCGTTGGCACCACCAGAAACCGCCGCTGTTGAGCAAGCGTGGGCGCAGTCATTGCTCGATAGCGATGGCGATGAGACTTCGCTGGTTTTGCCACTGGCTTGCTTTTTTTGCCACTGGCTTGCAGTAAAAGCAAGCCACTTGCTTGCTTTTGGGCCGCAGATGATCCGAAACTGAAGCTCATCGCTTAGTTCATGGTTTCCTTCACGCTGCTGCTCGGTGCAACCGCGGAACAATGCCTTTTCCGATGCTTCTCATTATGTTCACGCTTTGCCAGTATGGTAACTAATCAGTGCGGCTGTTCGTCCGCATTATCAACAAAATCAGCTAGCTGCGAGTGATAGATGATAAGAACGACATAGAAGTTGCCGCTCCACGATACCCTGCCTCCATCTCGGCGTTGTCGGATACACGTTGAGGGCGGACAGCTGCTGTTGTTAACGTGTTAATGCAACTGTTTGGTTCGTTCATGAAGGCAGTCTTAGGCGTTGTTTCTGCATGCTTTTCAGCATGGTCTCACTATGTATGGGTGAGAATCACGTCGTGACGCTGCTGGGAAAGAATGAAAAGCAGCGGACACTTTCTGAATTTTGAGAATAAACGTTTCTTTGTTTTTCTAGCTCAGATCGGCTGTATTTTTTGTATTTCACTACAACGTAATTTTCGCTTCAACTTTCTCCGTACCCCGTGAGTTTTGTTGTAGTGGGGTTCGACTGTATTACAGCAAGGGACGTGAAAAAGTTATCAGAAAACCAAAGCACTATTTTTTGGCATAGCAGCAGGCGTGCGCTTTGGTTTTATAGCTTCCACAGTGCTGTCAAGAAAAGTTGTCGCCGAGTATAGCCTCGCTATCGTGAATTACAACCACGGTGTTATAAGTACGCAAGTGCAGCCAGGCACTGCTAGCCCAAGCGCAATTACACACTACCACAATCGCTGTGAACACAAGTGCAGTCGCGTCAATGGGATGGATCATGGGCAAGTACGAAAGTACAGTAGAATCTTGAGGATAAAATTACGGTTGATGCGAATTTCACGATGATACGAATTTGAAAGTTACTTCGAAGGGACTGCATTATATAAAATACGCTGTGATTCAATGTTAAGAATGGTTTGCTCAGCCACCGCAGATGGTACAAACACACGATTGACTGCTGCACACGAACGGCGTAACACGGCTTGTCTGTGAGAAGGCCTGTTCACACTGTGCCTTAAAGGAAGTGAAAACGACAAAACTCATTGGAAGTTTGCTCCTTTCGCCACCTAAATGGTCAGAAAACTACGATGCTAAGTTGACGTGAGAAAATCAGCCCGAGAGCAATTACTTAAAGCTGAAACGATATTGATATTTTAGCTTAAAGGGAAGGGGGGGGGGGGGGCTGGAACACTTCTTCAAGTAACCATGGAATGGATCCACTAAAGAAGCTTATTGCCTCACAAATTCACAGCCTCAAAAGTACGAGCGGAGTTGCAAGGGTTTGTCGCACGCTTCCTTTGCATTCTTTCTTCTCGTCCAGATGAAAGCTCTGGAAGTTAAGCAGGGAGGGATGGCACGAGGAAACAAAATGCGTCATGCGCCTCAGGATTCTCTCTTGCTTTTTTTTTTTTTTTTTGCTTCGAATACACAACTTTTCAGTTCGATTACGCGCGCGGGCAAGTCGTGGCTTTCTGCGGCAGCTTGAGTAACGATCAAGCATGCCATGCTCAAATCAGCCAATGGCTGTGACGAGCAATTTCTAAGCTTGTGGCATCATTTGCCGGGAGAACAGAGCAATTTTTAGCTGACTTGGAGAATTTATTGTGAATGGCAGGCCGCGGTGCTGCGTTATAATATTTGGTGGATCGCGTGTTCTCGGTAGCCTCAAGTACCGATTGGCAGCGTTTTCTGACCATGCTCAAAAAGTGTTGCTGAGCCCCTTCAAATTAGAAGTGGAGGTTCGTGGCAGAGCGGATTTTCTTTGGGTGGGTGCTTTTACGGCCTAACGTTTCCACACTGCAGTGAAACCACCTTTACAGGGGGTTATAGGCGGACTAATACGTTTATTTGTTCATTGTAAGTACATAGAAATTTTCACTAATTTAAATTTGTATCAAAGCAAATTTAAATACTCTACTATTTGCTAGAATATTCAAAGCATTTGAATACTCGCATAATCCTACCAAAACTTGCTCCAGAACAACCTAAGCCAGTAGCATCACTTCTGAGGCAAGCGTCACCCTTCATACTGCATCTCAAGTGATCTCCACGCTATGCCAGCACTACTTTTCGCAACAGCGACAAAACCTGGCTGCTTCTCGAAGCTAGTTTGCAAACTGAGAGTAATTTTAAAAAGGTTGGCCGTGGCTGATGGCATGAAGAGTTTCATCGCTGTCGCAGTTAAATGTTTCGCATAAGGGCCGTATATCTTTTTATTAGAGTGTTTAGAAATGCCTGACTGATCATATAAGATTGCCCCATTGGTATCGCGACAGTATTGGGGGCATTACCTGTGTGCTTTGGCTGTTTGTCTATTCAACTGTCACTTGCGCTTGCTGCAGGCAACGAGGACTCCGATGATGATGATGACCACTATCTCCATCCAAGCTTGTTTGCCGCATCAGCGCCAGCTGTGGTGAGCTCCTCTGTTCTTGACTATCCCTTTTTTTTCTCCTTTTACAATGGAGTGATGGCATAATTGTGTCTGCTTTGTCGGTTTTTCTTGCTCCAGAACTTTTCATATTGCAGAGGAAAAGCAGGTCACTGTTTCCTCACTTGCGCTGCACTTGTGCTTTATCTTCCATTAATCACCACAGTCTGTTTTAATGAAGAATGACAGAAAAAATTTGGTTTATGTTAGCATTGTTAGGTTTTTGCTGGTTATGTTTTTTAAAACTTAGTGCCACACAAGAAGTAGCCATTGCTTGATGGTAAATGGACTTGTAACCTGTCTTAGATGTGTGTGGAGCTGTGCAAAGAAAGTCTGATTAATTTCTCTGCGGGCCGAACTTTTTTTAAAGGGGTCCTGCAACCCTTTTTGAGCATGGTCAGAAAACTCTGCCGATCGGTAGTAGAGGCTCCTGACAACACGCGAGCCATATATTATAGCACAGCATGCGGCCTGGAATTCACAATAAATTATGAAAGTTAGCTAAATATTCCTTTCTCTTCTCCCGACGAATGGCGGAATATGACCAAAAATCGCACGTGAATCGGCCATTTATCAGCCATTGGCTGATTTGAACATGGCGCGCTCGCTCGTTACGGAAATCGCATTGGAAGGCCACGTCTTGTGCACACGTGCGCGTGCGATCACACCGGAAAAGCGGCGCATTCGAAGGAAAAAAAGAAAGAAAAAAATGCTCAAGGCCACAAGGCTCGTGTGACGTTTTTCTGTGTCCCTGCCATCCTTCCCTGCTTTGCTTCCTGCGCTTTCGTTGGGACGAGAGAAGAGAGAATGCAATTACAGCATGAGACAAACCTTTGTAATTCCACTCACACTGGACGGATTCTTAAATTTCTTGCAGCGTTGAATTCGTGAGGCAATAAGCTTTTCCAGTGAATTCATTTCGTGGTTACTTAAAAAAGCGTTTCAGGGCCCCTTTAAGAAGTCCAGCCCATAAGAGTTTATACAGTACATTGTGTGTTTTCTCCCATGTTTATTAATCAACGCAGTGCTATATTTTCGTTACCCCCGTAATCTCCTATTTAAATCTGAATACATTCAAGGTGTTTCAAGGCATTTTACCATACAATAATTGTGAGAAAGATTGAAAGCTGGGCTAATTAGGGACTGTACCTGAACATTTTTAAAATGCCACAATGACGATGCAGATAAAAGTGTGCTTTCTCTACCCCATAAATTTTTAAAAGGATTTCTGCTCATGTATTTCTGTGTCCCCCCCCATGGATGACTGATATTAACTGCCCAATCCCAGTGGAGCATGACGTGATCATCACATGGCAACTGAACCTTTGTCTGCGTAACGCACAACAGCTTGCAGCTTCCTGATCTATTCATCACATGGCACAAGCTCTTGAGAAAAATTTGGCATATTTCTCGTCTATTTAACAGCGGTGGTTTCTTCGCGTTAGTATGGTGCGTTTCACGTTACAGTAAAACCACGTCGATAAGCTCTCATTTGGTTCATTTTTGTCCCTGTTCCATTATACAACACCAGTTCTATTTAGTTTATGCTTGTGGGTGGTATATGCATTCTTTTTTATCTTTATAGGTTAATGCATCCTCCATATTCACTCGCGTAAAGAACCCACTCGCATAATGAACCTACTGCCCCCCCCCCCCCACCTTGGTGTTTGAAAAAAGGGGAAAAATTTTTTGATGTATATTTTTAGTGTATCTGTTCATTTTATTTCAGTATGATAGCCACTGTCATTGACAATCAAAACAATATTAAATTAAGCCATTATATAACAAAATAACAATGCAATAAATGTCAAAACATAGTTTTGCAACCATGCAATCAAAATTTGAAAGTCATGCCTTTTGGGCGAAGTGCCATCTCTTGAACGCAGGAGGAACCTCTTTGCTATTAGCGCTATACAAAAATATTGGCACAAAAACAAAAAAAAAAAACAAAGTGCGTTACCTCTAAAATGGCGAGCGCGCAGGGTAGAAACATTCCGCGCCCCCGCCATCTCGGAAGCCATGCAAAGCGCAGCCTTTCAACGCTGCGTTTTTGTTGTCGAGTTTGTCGTTGTGAACATAGTTGGGACACCTGCTGCGCAGGGTGCGTCAGGCGGGTACGTAACTACAAGGCTGTTTACAAACAGCATGCGCTGGAGCATTGGAGCAGAGCGGCTAGAGGACATTTGGGCGTCGATCTGCGCGCTTCCATTACGGTAGAAAACAAAAAAAGCTTTGGGCTATGAAAAAAGATTTGTCGCGCATTTCACTGGCCAAAACAAGCACAGCCGTCACGCCAAATTCTCACTCTTATTACTCCCGTGACTTTTTTTCTCCCACGTAATAAACCCTCCCCCAAATTGGCTACGACTTTTCTGTAAAAAAAAAAGTGGGTTCATTACGCGAGTAAATACGGTGTAAACTGACGGTGGTGCATTGAGTTAGCATTGCCTTGAAGGGCCTACTGTGTCATGTTCAATGCATTGAATTGAATGCCTTAAAACAGTCTAATAGATAGACTGCTGAAAGATTTATGGAAGAAAAGCCATTGAATATTTAAATGGTTATAGTGGAGTTTAGCTGAGATAAACATTCACAGTTTTAATTCCTTTTATTTGGTGCTAATTAAGTCATGCCTCAAATTTTTACAATAAGAACTTTACAAAAAAGTAAAACTAATGATTGTTTTTTCACAATTTTTTTTGCCTGCGGGCATTACGGGGTTACTGACGCATGCAATGACTGACACAAGTCACCACTGAAAACAGTCCATATGTGGCATCTCCTGTGAAGCAAATTATACTGTGATCGCCACATGCGTCCGTTATGGCTACAAACGCACAAAGTTTAAAGCCAGTAAAAAAAAAAAGAAAAAAGATGTGCACAACGTTTCGGTTGGTCGGTTCGTGGGATTTAACGACGCGGTCCTGGAGAGCAGGAGTTCTAGATTAATTTGTACGGACATCTCACAGCTAGGAAGCCTCCAGCAGATCATCGCCCTCATGGCCGGGATCGAACCTGCAAGTTTCAGCTCAGCAGCCAAGTGTTGAAGTCACTGAGCGACCGCAGTGGCATGGAATATCTGACGTGCATAATGTCTTGAAAACATACTCGACTGTTCACTGAAACAGCCACTTGCAAAATGATGATTGGGAAAACAAGGGTGAAAAAAAAAAAAAGGCTACTTGTGTAATAGTTACAATTATGAGGCTGACTGGGAAAGAAAAACTGGCGTCCTCCTAAAGCATTGCTGGCCAAAGAAGAGTAGGTATGGCTTCCGAAAATGGAAGATTTTGCTCGCTGCCAGTCGTGGATGCTATGCAGTGGGCCACTAGTAACCACACTTGTCCAAGCCAGCAGAAAATGCAACATACCATATTTACACTATTGTAGGTCTACACAATATGTCTTAAATTGAAATCTGACGTAGGGGGTTTGATCTAGAATCGAAAACTTGTTTTGGTTGTAAAGTCTTTCCAAAAATGATACTTACACATTTTTGCAAAGCTAGCTTTTCTGCAGAGCTTTCAAGAACTGCCGTGAAGCCATGTTGCTGCACCAGTTGCTTCACAATGCATAAAAACAATTTTTTTTTTATGAAATGTGGTTCTAGAGGGGTCGACCTACATTTGAGTCGACTTGTTGTGTAAATATGGTAGTGACTTTCAAACATTGAATGGCAAAACTCCAAACGTGCAATCTAGTCTGAAAAATTTAAGTCGAGGGTGTAAATTTATTCGAAGAATCATCTTTTAAACTGAATTAATTTCATGAGAACTTTGATGACGCATTTTTGAAGTGCAAATTTTTGTAGTCATAAAAATTCATCCATGGCTATTTTTCAGTGGCACCTTGAGAAACGTAACCATGCGATTCTAATTTTATTTGTATAGGTGGTAAACTCGGCATTGCAGATTCATTTCACAATAACATGTGGTAAAGTTTATTGTGTTGTGGATTTCAGTTTAGTACTTATTGTTGCAATTTCAGCATGGCATAGTAGCTAACAGTATTGTTCATAGCTTGTGCTAGTTGTGAGCAAACGTTTGTGAAGTACAGTCTTCACTTGCTATACTTTTAAAAGTAACCATCGAATCACTTTATTAGTGGGGTTTATTGTCTCATGATCTAACTGATGCTAAAATTTTTTAATATCAAGTACGAGTAGAGTTGGAGATTTGTTGCACGCTGTACTAATTGCTCTTTTCTCTCATTCCAATGAGTGCACTGAAAGTGAAGAAAGGAGGGAATAGTTTCGTGAGAACCTTGATCAAAGAAGCTACGCCGTGCACGTGTCAAGGCCTTACCAACATTTCTCTTCTAACGTGTGGCTTATTTTCAGTGTAAAAGCGACCACACGCATGGGCACGAAGCAGCTTCCTGCAGTGGCCTCGGTAGCTATGCAGCTATCACTGCTCAAATCGGCCAATGACCGTGAATTGAGCATATGGCACCGTCATTTGTGTACATGGCATCATTTGTACAAAAAGGGAATGATTTCTCTCTGACTTTAGGAAATAATTACGAATTCCATGCCATTTCCTGCTCTCTGATGTTGGACTCTCATCTTCTCAGGAGCCTCGTCTACCAATCGGCAGTGAGTTGTGACTATGCTGAAAAAAAAAAAAAAAAAAAAGTTTTGCGGGACACCTTTAAAGGGGCCCTGCAGCACTTTTTGGTCACAACATACTACCGATTAGTAGTCAAAGCACCTGAGAGCGTGCAAGCCAAATAATATAGCGCAGCACGCTGCGCGGAATTCGCAATAAATTCTGAAAGTCAGGTAGGGATTGCTTTCTCTTTTCACAGCCATCGTATTGGTCATTGGTTGACTCAGCATGGCGTGTTCAGTCTTTACTCTGGCCACTGAAGAAGGCAGCGACTTGTTTACGCATGCGTGCACGGTTGCACTGAAAAGCCACATATTTGAAGGGGAAAAAAAAAAGAGAGAAAAAGCGCTCAAGGTCACGAGGCACGCGTGACGTATTTTCTTTTCTTTCCTGTGCCATTTCTCTCTGCTTAATTACCGGTTCTTTGGTTGGGACTAGCAAAGAGAGAGTGCAGAGTGCAATTGCAGCATGGGTCAAAGTCAAATCTTAATAACTCTGCTCTGGCTGGACAGATTCTTTTAGAAAAATTTTTGGGGTGGGGAATTTGTGAGGCAATAAGCTTTCCTAGTGAATCCATTGGATGACTACTTTAAAAGGCCCTTACTTGAAAAGGCATTGCAGGGCCTTTCAAATGAGGCAGCAAAGTGCAACAAACATGCATGCAGATAGAGACAACAAAGCAAGTACTTATGTTGTCTCGTCCCTCTGTTAGCATATTTGTTGTTCTTAATTAAAGGAGTGTGTCATACTGCCAAACCAACTCGCCACTCTTAAGTGTATTGCACTAACAAGAGTGACCTTCTCATCCATTCTTTCGTCTGTTTTGCTGCTCTGTGCTTTTGAGTGCTGTTGTGTATGCCTGTGCATCTTCAAGATCTCAAATCACGCTGTGTTTGCCTGCCCCAGGAGAAATACCCTGCACGAACGAAACACCGTCAAGGAGGCATTGCGTGAGTTCAGGTGACATTGTGCTCACACAAACGGGACTCTCTTGCAGGATCTTTTTTTTTTTTTTTGTCAGCTTTTTAGAATGTTTCGTTGAGCTCATGATCAGGTCCAGGTCCCAATTGAAGGGAGGCAGTGAATTGATTATTTCTCCTTTTAAAATAGTATTGTGCGTATGTTACTCCAGCTGAGATACAAGCTTTTGTTAAATTTAATTAGTTGGAAGCCTTTTTTAGTAGCTAAATTAATAATATACCTACATAGCTTATGCCAAACTAATAGCTAGGAAAACTACGGGTGTGCGTGCTCTGTTCTACTATATGTTTGCTAAACCTGAAAATATCTCTACAAGCTGTATGTTGGTAGATTATAAATTCCTAATTTGTTTCAAAAGAAAGTCGCAACTGTTATGTACAAAAGAAATGTTTGCGATGCATTTAGAGATATGTCCTTTCCCCTCGATAGGTCTTATACCAATATTATTTGCGGAATGTACAGCCTCATACTGAAATTTTCTAGAAAGATATCTTGCAAGCATGTGCTAGCTGCAAGGCAATTTCTTATCTAAAGGAAGCAAGAGTTGCCGCCCTTTAGCTTGGGCATTTTAATTCTTTGATTTTGGAATGTTTGAAGTGTCTCTAACACTGCTTGTATGTTATCTCTCTTTTTTCTGTGTTTGTCTCGTGTGCAGCCAGCCGCCGTTTCCAAGGTGTTTCTCTCTAAGGAAGGCGAGGAGAACGCATACTCACAGCTCATCAGAAACCTCAAGCCACAGCTGGACAGCCCTTCAGGGAGTGGCTCACCGTGCGCTCCCCAGGATGTCGCAGAAGTGGCCAATCATGGCTACACGGATGGTGCAGGTGCGTGTCTGCTGCCTTAATTGTTTCGATGCAGCGTGCTCTTGTACACTAAAACCTTGCTTGTATACAGTCGACCACATCTGCGGTAAACACCTCACCAGTATTCAGGCCGGCAAAACTAAAGCATTTTTTTTCTTTTTGAGAGAGAAGTATTCTTTGCGGGATGCGCAATCGTCATGCCGACAAGCACAGTAATAATTTTTCTAGTGGTGCCTTAAACATCACCTTCTATGAGGGCTTGATGTGGGTCACCTCAGATGTGGATGTTTCTGCATTTAATGGGGTACGTGGCAATGGGAATTGTAAATTTGGTCAAAATGTTCGGTTTTTCAATTAATTTTTTTCTGTAATCCTGAGACCATGTTTTACATCACAGTGTGCTTTTAGATCAAAATAAGTATTAGAAGCTGAGAAACAAGCAGTTTACTGGTGAGCTGTGGTCATAAGCTATGTGAAAAGTAGGCATAGCAAAATGCAAATTTGCAGCTTTCTCTTGGCAAAGTGCCACCATATTGGCACCATCATAGAGAGGACAGATTGGAGCTCAAGATAGCCACAAAGATGCATTTCTCCAATGAAAAATAAAGCCAGCTTCTTTTCGAGTTCCAGCACGTTAAAGAACCCCAGGGGGTTGAAATTTCCGGAGCCCTCCACTACGGCGTCTCCCATAATCATATGGTGGTTTTACCCCACATGTCAATCAATCTTTTCGAGTTCCATTTTATCAGCTTCTAGCTCCAATTTTTTTTTCTCTATTTTTACAGGTTTCATTTTTTGAGTAGTTCCTGTCAGTCATCCCAGTGCCATTTCGCAACAAATTCAGCTATAGCCATTTTGTTTCCTGCACTTGGATTCTGAGGCATCAATGAGTGCCTTAAAGCTGTCCATATTTGTGTGCACATCGTACAGACTTTTGTAATTGGCTTTTTGTAAAAGTTGTTAGTAAGACAATGTCCAGGACATTTCAGAAAAAAAGTTGTGTGCTTACCTAAATATTAAAAATAAACCAGTAGCATTACGGTACAAAATGGACCCTTGTTAATATCCTTATGCAAAAATTTTGACAAACTTGTGTCTAATTAGCAAATTAATTTTGGGTTGACGATGAGAGTCTATCAAGTTTTGAAACTCACAAGTTATGTTAGATAGCTCAAAAGCGATTTCAGTCATGATATCAGCACAACAATTGGCATCTGCATGCCAAATTTCATCCCTTTAGTTTCATAAATAACAGAGATAATTTTCGTTGCCACGTCCCCCCTTAACCACCGTGGTTAGACGTCCCTGTAGATAACTGCTCTGGTAGGATGACCTTGTACATAACTGCAGTGGAAGGATGAGCTGGTACATAACCGTCGTGGTAGGACGACCCCAAACATAACTGCCGTATAAACCAATAGCATTACAGCACAAATTGGACCCTTGTAAATATCCTTATGCAAAAATTTTGACAAACTTGTGTCTGATTAGGTGACAGAGTCTATCAAGTGTTGTAACTCAGAAGTTATATTAGATAGCCCAAAAGTGATTTCAGTTATGATATCAGCTTAACAATTGACATCTGCATGCCAAATTTTATTTCTTTAGCTTCATGAAGAACAAATATAATTTTCATTGCCACGTCCCCCCTTAACCACCGTGGTTAGACGACCCTGTAGATAACTGCTCTGGTAGGATGACCCTGTACATAACTGCAGTGACAGGATGAGCCGGTACATAACCTCCGTGGTAGGACGACCCCGTACATAACTGCCATGGTAAGGTGACACTGTACATAACCACTGTGGTTGGATGACACTGTACGTAAACGCTCTGGTAAGATGACCCCATACATCACCGCTGTGGTGGGACAACACTGTATATATCCGCCATGGTTGAACAACCATGTACATAACTGCTGCTGTGGCAAGACGACCCTCTACATAAAGTCGTAATCACACAAAGAGCCAAATCGCGACTCGAGCCGGCAAATTGCGTACTATGTCACCATATACCGTATTTACTCGCGTAGTCCTCGCACTCGCGTAATTCTCGCACCCCCCACTTCGCCCAAGAAAAATAAGATTTCTTTTTTTCCTCGAGTAATTATCGCACCCCTGAAAACTGCCGCAATAATGTTGTTTGCTCGTTCCAGCCACTGATGATGATAGCGCGCACCATCTGGCACCATCTCTTAAGCATCAAGCGTACTGTTGCATGCAGGTTTAATTCAATCCAATCCAAGCCGAAGGGGCCAGTGCGCATTGCGGCGTATTTTGTATGCTGTGTCGGTAATCTTGGCACGTTATGGGGTGATACTGAAGCTACACCGCTGCTTCAAGTTGCAAGTGATAGACCTTGCACTAAACGACGGCAACAGGGCTGCCAGTAGGCCCTTCGGAGTCTACGAGTTTTGTGTTCACTACTGGTGACGCAGCTGAGAGCCACCAAAACGCGTTGGGCCCGCCGTGTGCCTAAAACTGGGATTAATGGTAAACTTTATTTCTTCAGAAGGAAACTGTGGGCGATTCTGTTAAATAGCCATCAGCCCAATACCTACGTCCTACACTTACCTTTTGAGGGCTCCTGTTGAGAGACGAACGCTACCGCTACCATCAGCCCAATACCTACGTCGTACACTTACCTTTTGAGGGCTCCTGTTGAGAGACGAACGCTACCGCTACGCCCGCAACGGCCACAAGCTTTGCATATAGTAGTATTTTAATTCTCAACTATTTGCTTCCACTCTTTGTGTCTCAAATAAATCTTGCCTTGTGTTGAACCTCTGCTTTTATTGTTGAGGTAAGTTCTAATTAGTACTTCTTAAAGCTTGCTGTAAGTTGCTGGTGTGAGAATCCCGATTTGCGGCCACTTTGTTTTCTTTTTCGCTCGGTACGTTTAAGTGAAAAGTTTTCCCCACGTAATTTTCGCACCCCCCAACTTAGCAGCAGTTTTGCGGCAAAAAAAGTGCCAGGATTATGCGTGTAAATATGGTACGTCAGCCACTCCCACTTCGGTCTGCACTGACCAATTCGTAACACGACAAAAACCCAAATCACTGTTGGGATCCTCAGGGAGCAAAGCTGAAATCCTCACTTGTAGCGTGAATTCTCTCCTGTCGTGTTAATGCTGGCTGCGGAGGGATCCGTATTACGTCACGTGTCTGGCAACTGAACTGTCTGCAATCTAGTCCGTCGTATGTTAACCGCCATGGCAGGGTGACTCTGTATTAGCTGCCATGTTAGAATGACCTCGTACCAGTCTTGTGTGAGGATTCAAGTGCTTCGAAAATACAAACGGATACTAAGTATTCGAATTTGCTTTGATATGAATTTAATTTATTGGAAATGTTCAAGTGTTCAAAATTAATGAATAGGCATATTAGTTCGGATGTTACCTGTAACTGTAATTTCATGACAGTGGAGGCGTGGTAAACTGTGAAAGCACTCATATAAAGGTTTACAGTCAAACCCCACTACAACGTACGCTGCTTCACTGAAATTTCCGTTACAACAAAAAATTCTCAGGGCCCTGTCAGCAGTTCATAGGAGCCAATGCATAAATATTCTCAGCACATGTGATGGCAGTGACGGCTCTATAGAAGAACGGCTACAAGAAGCAGTAAACAAAGTGGATAGGCTTGTGCGAATAATGAATTTTAGGTTCGAACCGAGTTCGAAGCAAATGGTAGTTTTGATTGAATGATTTTGAATAGAATTTGAATAATATGTATGACATAAAGGAACATTTATTATGACCTAATAACCTGCACATTCTTTCTTTTGATTTGAAGTAGGAGCTCTATGCAAAGTCTTTTTTTTTTTTTTTTTGTAAAGGAAGTCGAAACAACCTTGAGGAGTAGTTTCGGTACGATGGGATTGATAACCTCAAAGATACTTAATGTCTTAAAATTTATTATATTTGGAGAATATAAGCCGTCATAACCAGCTTAATAAAATAAAAAATTTGTTAATAAATAAAGAATTGATTTGAGGGTAACATGTTCTTTTAAAGGGGCCCTACAACACTTTTTCAAGTAGCCATGGAGCCAGTAAACATGCTTGTTGCCTCACAAATTTACTGCAGCGAGGTTTCTAGAATCAGTTCAGTACGAGCAGAGTTCCAAAAGTTTCTCGCACGCTGCAATTGCACTCTCCCTTCTTGTCCCGACGAAATTGCTGGAAGTTACCGTATTTACTCGATTCTACCGCGCCCTCGATTGTAACGCGCACCCGATTTCCACCGCGAAAAAAAAAAAAAACGTAAGACATCGATTGCAACGCGCACCCATTTTTTTTTTGCTGGCCCGCACGATCACACCACTCGAAAAAACGATTCTTTTCGGGATTGTCTTCCATTTATATATGAGGTACGGGCGAAGCTTGTGCCCATCTGACGTGTAACAGAGCATTGCCGTCACTGTAGTTTTACCGTGGACCGATGTCAGCACGCGAACTTGCTTCGCCCCCTTCTTCTCGACAGTTGTGGTGCCAGGCATGTCGAAGTAAAGAGGCGTCTGATCGGCATTCCAGATTTGCCCAAGCAGGTAGCCGTTGTTGCGCCGCAAGTTTAGGACGAACCTCTGAAAACTGTAAAGCTTTTCATCGTAGTTCTCCGCAAAAGTTTTCGCATATGCATGTTCCCCTTCGGAGGGAAGAGCCTTTCCTCTTCATATAGTTAATTATTAATTAGCCAGCACCTGCTCCCTTTAAACAGGCTCCGCATTAGACTTTTTTCTAAGACTAATTGCATAGCCCGCACTTGGAGCAGTTCTGTCGTCATGGGCCGCTGTGCCACTCGCTCCTCAAGCACATACTCGCGGAGCAGCTCTTCAATTTGCGGAAACCGACCCTGCTGTGGTTCACTGAAGCCTTTGCGTGAAGCTTTGCTGTCGACAATCTTCTGCTTTTGTTTCCGCCGGTCCCGCACGCACGTCTCGAGAAGGACCGCGATGCGGCCCGATTTCCGTCCGTTTCTGCACACGCGATGACTTTTCTTTTAAAAGCGGCATCGTGGTGCACTCGAGTTTTTGGAGTCGGCCCTTCCAAGTTGTCGATGCTAATGCACTACTAGATGACGAACTCTTCAGCACACGTACGAAGTGCCGCACATGGTAAACACATAGGCAGAAATAGCCGACGCACCATGCCGACGCACGTAGGGGGCGGCCATTTTGGATTTGCGATGGCAATAGATTGACCGTAATTTTTTTGTTCGTACTCGATTCTAACGCGCATGCGATTTATGAACTCGCTTAACCGGAAAAAAGGTGCGCGTTAGATTCGAGTAATTACGGTAAGCAGGGAGGAATGGCACGGCAAAAGAAAATACAACACATGTACCTCGTGACCTTGAGCACCTCCTTTTTTTTTTTTTTTTTTCGAATACACGGATTTTCAGGGCGATTGTGCACCTACTCGTGGACAAACGGCGGCCTCCCGCGGCAGCCCCAGTAATGATGAGCGCGCGTTGTTCAAATCAGCCAGTGGCTGTGACCAGAGCCGTATATTCCTTCTTGGCTGTGACAAGTGATTTTTGGGCTTGTAGTGTCATTTGCCAAGGAAAAAAGGCAATTTTCAGCTTTGAAAATTTATTTTGAATTACAGGCCGCATGCTGCCCTGTAATATTTGTCTCCGTGTTCTTGGTAGCCTCGACTACCGATCGGCAGCATTTTCTGACCATGTTCAGCAAGTGTTGCAGGGCCCCTTTAAATTTGAAGGAGGCTTCGCGGCAAAGTGAATTTTCCTTTGATAAGTACTTTCATGGCTTAGCATTCCTACACTGTAGTGAAACCACCTTTACAAGCAATGACATGCGGATTATTATACATCTATTCGTTCGTTGCGAATACTTCCAATATTCGACAATATAAATTCGAATTGAAGCGCATTCGAATACTGAACTATTCGTTTGAATATTCGAAGCATTTGAATATTTGTGCAAGCCTGGTAGTGGAACAATACCTACGCGGAACAGAGCTCACTTGTTCGAACTCCTCTTATACTGCCCCACACTCAGAAGCAGACCACCCAAACAGTATAGTCCAACAACCTCATATACAGACATTACCCAAAGACGGCAGATGGACGCGTTGTACCGACAGTCAATATAATACGGGTTTCAGGTGGTTGAAAGCAAAGGCACAAATGGTGAGGCAATTCTCAAATTAGAAGCTAAAGTTGTGCAAACGATGCAACTCATTGAAAGAGAGAGAGATAAAGATGCAAGGAAAGGCAGGGAGGTTAACCAGACGCGCATCCGGTTTGCTACCCTGCACTGGGGAAAGGATAAAGGGGAGAAAAGAGGTTGCAGAGAGATGAGAAGGTACACACAATCACGAGCACACTCGGGGAGCACACACAGTCTACAGGCGGTCGCTCAGGTTTGTTGACTTTAGGGAAAGTAGCAGTGCTTTAGTTGCTTTCTGCGCAACTGAGGCAGATGCCCAAGGTCCTAGTAGACACAAAATGGTCCGGGGTCAAGTTGATTCAAAACCATCCGGAGCTGGCATCGCTGTGTGTCGTAGAAAGCGCAGCTGCACAGGACGTGTTCGATGGTCTCTTCAGCTCCGCAGAAGTCGCATGTAGAGGTGTCTGCCATACCAATGCGAAAGGAGTACACCTTTGTGAATGCAACACCCAACCAAAGGCAGCATAACAGTGTCGCATCGGAGCGGGAAAGTTGTGATGGTAGCTTCAGCTTGAGCGAAGGATCCAGTTCATAAAATTGACACCTTTGGAAACCGGTAGACGACCAGACGTACGTGTGAGATCTCGAGCCAGCAGGTAAAGTTGTCTTGCTGCATCATTCCTTGATAGAGGAATCGGGACCACATGGGTGCTCTCATGGGCTGAGCGGGCTGCATCATCGGCTAATTGATTTCCGGTAATACCGATATGTCCAGGCAGCCATTGATATATAATATCATGCCCTCGTGCTAGAGCTTCATGATGGCAATGTCTTATTTCTTGTACCAATTGGTCATGACTCCTCCTACGCATGGCAGACTGCAAACTCTGAAGCGCTGCCTTCGAATCACAGAATATGACCCATTTTCCTGGACGTTCTCGAACGAGATATTGTAAAGCAGCCCTTATAGCAGCAAGCTCTGATGCCGTAGATGTAGTCATATGCGACAACTTAAACTTGATTGTCATTGCTGCAGCCGGAATTACAGCGGCACCTGATGAGCTGCTGGACGAGACGGACCCATTAGTGTATATCTGCGTTCGGTCTAAGTACAACTCATGTAATAACTCATTGAAAGAATAAGTAACAAACATCAGGGCATGAAGGAATGTAGTATCCTTCGGCTTATCCACTCCTTTGTGCTCAGCCACATTACTTATGTCGCTGCCTACCACCGATGGTACGCGGTGGAAAAAACCAAACTCAACGGGCTCATCAGAAGAGTTTATAAACAGGCGTTAGGGCTTCGACAGAATAGTAGCACGAAACTGCTTCTTTAACTAGGCCTTCATAAAACGCTTGAAGAAATAATTGAAGCGCAACAGATCTCGCAGTATGAGCGCTTGAGCAATACGAAAGAATGTTTCCAAATTGACGACAGTCTCAGCATTTCTTACCATCCACAGCATGGTATCAAATACACATACCATGCGAAATTCGCTCTAAACTCATAATAGCATCATTGCCAAAGAACATGCACCCTGAGCACAACAAAGGTAAAAGAATCGGTAGAGCCAAAGCTATGCTCTAAACTTTTCAATGCAATGAGGAGGCGGTCTTCATTGATGCAGCGCGCTATCGGAACTATCGCCGTTTTGTTGCTGCGGTTCTAGAGAACCACATGCACAAATGCATAACCAACGCTTCAATCAACGCAAATCATGTGGATACGGCAAAGAAAGTCGCTATTGCGCTCGCCATAGCTCACACCAATGCCCAGCATATTATCAGTGACTCACAAGCATATGGTAGGATCTCTCCAGTGGCATTGAAAGTTCTTACTAAAAGCAAAAGCCGTTCTGACGACAAAAGTGCATGCATCCTCTGGTTGCCCGCCAACACACCTATCGATCACACAAGGCCTCACGTTCTGAGCTACCGAGCTACGTCAGTGGTTGACACCACCCATACTGACTCTCTTGGGGAGGAGTGGGAAGATAGACTTACCAAAATCAACAACATTAC